>NC_043002.1:105402192-105404867 GCF_006345805.1 Octopus sinensis
TAGATAGATAGATAGATAGATAGATAGAGAGAGAGAGAGATAGAGAGAGAGAGAGAGTGAGAGAGAGAGATATATATTCATCTATCTTTCCAAATTGCCTCATACTCACTCTTTTCAATACAAAGAGTACTACTTGTGATCAATTGTATATAATATAATGTAATATAATATTATATGCGTGTGTTTGTATATATACATATATACACATATTCATATATATATAAATATATATATATACACACACACACACACACACACACACATATATATATATATATATATATATATATATATATATACACGCATACATGTGTGTGTGTGTGTGTATATAATATAGACGTGCATGCATATACGTACTACATTCATATATACATACTTACGTATACATCCATATATATACATACTTACGTATACATCCATACATACTTACGCATGTATATACATACAATTTATACGCTTTACAAATAATAATAATACAAACACATAAAACTAGTTTTAAGTTGCTTGCTGTTCGCCAAAGAAGCGACATCAAATACAATTTTGTGAATGAATATTACAAATGGCTACGTTTGAATAGGACGTTAATTAAGGCCTAATCTGATGTCGCTAATGAGGGGAAATCATTGTAAACGCCATTTACGACTCTTTTTTTTTTTATGTCTTCTCAATTCATAATTGAAGAAGGCAAGGGAGAAAGACATGGAACTAGTTCCGTGATCCCTATTTAAGCGTACCTCTCCCTCCTCCCTCTCCTCTTAATGACTCTCTCTCTCTCTCTCTCTCTCTCCCTCTCTCTCTTGTGTTCTATTTACTTGCCTAACCTCTTTCCTCGCTGTCCCATAACCCTTCTTACCGTTCCTCTACTTCATAGAAATTATTTAGTTTTTTACTCAATCTTCTCTCTTTACCGCGGTGGTAGTTGCTGTCTCACCGTATACTAATGATAATATACTGAATTGAAACATTTTCGATTATCCAAGATATTAAGCCATGCAATTAGTAGACACAAAGTTCCCTCTGTGGGGTGGAAAGCTGATTCCGACAAGACGACTCGATCGAAGTTTTTGTGCCCTACATACAGAAGACATTTGAGTAGAGCTTCAGATTTCAGAAGCAGTAAGTGAAACATGGAGTATATTCCGGTCTATATGAGACCTCCTAAGAAATGCATATTTTTTTCTTCCAAGGCAAAGAATGATCGATATGTGTTCGCTGTGAGTGTGTGTGTGACTCTGTGTATGCATGTGCGTGTGTGTGTGTGTGCGTATGCGTGTGTGTGTGTGTGTGTGTGTGGTGTGGATTTTTGTATACGTGTATACGTGTATGTGTGCATGAGTGTATCTCGAAAGAGACAAAGACAGAATGATGTCAGGCTGATTATGTTTTTCAATAATATTGTTTGTTGTTTCACCTCCTTTCTTCTTCCCCCCCCCACCGCCCACCGCATTTATCTCTCACTTATACATAATATACATACTTATATAAGTATATATACACACATATATATGTATTTATATGTATGTATATATATATATACATACACGCATACATATATTATATATATATATCAGTGCAGTAATATCTATGTATATATATATATATTGACATGCTTCTTTTCTCCAGAGAATAAACAAACAGGAACCCCGTTTTCATTTGATCGGTTCGAACAGCAGCGACGCATTCGAAATCTTCGGATCTTATTCTACATTCTTGAATCCGTAAAAGACTTTCTAACTCAGTCAGAGTGGAACCGTGTGGTTGGAGTGCTTCTCTGCATTGATATGCTCATTGTTTCCTAACCTGGATCCATAATATCGGCAATGGAACTCTTGGACGGCATGTGAGGTATTCAGTAAGCCTTGGGGAAACAGTTGGGTGGAAATATTGGTGCATGTAATATCAGTAAAAAACAATTTTGCGATTTCCGAGACGAGAATCTGATTCCAAACTGCCTGCATTTTTCTCCCAAGTGATGTCAAATCCACCAAATAGGTGAGCCTTGTCTTATGTTTTTCAACATTACACATGGACGAAGTTGACTCAGAGAAAAAAAAAACAATCATAATGAGAATTTGGAAACGACAGGCACTTTCCAAAGGCGACTGTGATCTAGAAGGCCTTTAAATAGTAAAGGGTGTTCCAAAAGTCTCTCCGCATGCGAAACTTTGCTATCACTGCATGGGCAACCGGGTGTCAGCCATTCTCCCTCAGTCATTGTGTACCCTTCAGCCTGTACACACGCTAACCATTGAAGAACGTACGTTTTTAGTTGAATGGGTGTTTCGAGCTGGAAACAAATACATAGATTCTGTGAAACAGAAGTTCAGTAAAACTGTTCCAAAAACTGTTGTTCCACATCGTGACACTGTGCAGGGATTTCATACGAAAATTTAGAAACAGAGGCTCAGTGGAAGACACAGCAAGAAGCGCTAGGCCTACTGTTCTTTCAGATGAAACACTCTCCAATATTTCTGATAAACTTTTGGAAAGCCCGTCAAAGTCCTTACGCAAATTGTCACAGGAAACGGAAATCGGCCTTGGAAGTGTTCACACGGCAGTTAAAAAGAAAATAAATTTTATGTATTGAAAATGAAGGACGACACTTTCAACACCTCTTATTAAGTTTTTTAAAGATTAATAATGTCTAATATATTATTTTGTAGTCTTATTTAAAT
>NC_043002.1:105412467-105417467 GCF_006345805.1 Octopus sinensis
ATTATCATCATCATCATCATCATCATCATCATCATCATCATCATTATTATTATTATTATTATTATATTGTCATGGCGGTGTTGTTGTAGACTATGTTAAACGATCAAGATTATGACGACGACAAAGGCGATGATGATAATGACGGTGATGATGAGGAGGAAGATGAAAGGGAGAATGTCAAGGAGGAAGCGTATTGATATAAATAATTATGATGACAATGATGGTATTAAAGTTAATCACCACGATAACGGTAATAATGATGATCATGATGATGTTGATCACCATCATGATCATAACCGGAAACTCGCGTTTTAGCCTCCATTGTGTTCGAATTATCTTTGATACAATATTCATGTATCACTGAATACTCAAAATATATCAGCTGGTTTTGAACACTTGGTTATAAATTATCGAGAAAAATTACAGAACAAACAGCATAATATATCTTTTAATTATTTGTATACACACACACACACACACACAACACACACACACACACACACACACACACACACACACACACACCAAGAAATAAATTTTTTCATTGACACTGAAAATGATAGTTTGTCTTGCGACGGTGTTTCACGCTGCTGCGATTTGCAGGCGAGAACTGATACAATCTTGTATTGGTGGTATATTTATATCCTTTGGTGTGAGTTTATTTGGATTAGTGTTATTTTTTGTCCATCGGTTACCTCTACATGCTGTGGAGGCGCAATGGCCCAGTGGTTAGGGCAGCGGACTCGCGGTCATAGGATCGCGGTTTCGATTCCCAGACCGGGTGTTGTGAGTGTTTATTGAGCGAAAACACCTAAAAGCTCCACGAGACTCCGGCAGGGGATAGTGGTGATCCCTGCTGTACTCTTTCACGACAACTTTCTCTCACTCTTACTTCCTGTTTCTGTTGTACCTGTATTTCAAGGGGCCGGCCTTGTCACTCTCTTTATCACGCTGAATATCCCCGAGAACTACGTTAAGGGTGCACGTGTCTGTGGAGTGCTCAGCCACTTACACGTTAATTTCATGAGCAGGCTGTTCCGTTGATTCGGATCAACCGGAACCCTCATCGTCGTAACCGACGGAGTGACCCCCCTCCACATGTTGACTGATCTGATGGCATTTTTCTAGAATCATTATGGATCGTTTAAGTTATTTTTGCGCTGTGGTACTTGTATTTCTTACGAACGAGCGTTAGGGGAGTGTTATTAATTTGTTTAAGATTTGTAAGTGGGTTGCTCATACAGAGGTATTTTTCTTGTGTGCGTGTGATTCCTTCATTCTATGATATGTTTTAGCCCAGAGGCTGCGGCCATACTGGGGCACTACCGTTGATAGTGTATAAGATTGTAAGATTTTTAAAATATGCTGTTTTTGAGAAAGGTTGTACTTTGGAAAAGTATCGAAGGATATATCTATTAGGTATATTCCAAATATACTTTTGTTTTCTAGTTTTGAGGGAACCTACTTGTGGGAATATACGTATGGAAGTAAGATGCTAGAGGTTTATTGCTTGTCTTCTTGGATTTGTATAAATGCGTGTATATGTAAACACATGTTTCTATCTTGTTTTATAAATTTAAACCAAAATAGAGTTTGCATGAGTTGCATGCTACGTATGCGCATGCTTTCTTTTTTCATAAATGTGGGTATATATGACAATATGTTTGCGTGTGTAAGATTTATCGCTGTGACTACGAGTGTGGTTGTGGATTTATGCTGTTTGGTATTTGAGCCATGTTTTACACATGAATTTCTACTGCTGTTTGCAGCGTGACACGATTTCATTTATTTTATGATTTCACAATAACTTGAAACTCGTCCGACTTAAAGAAATGTACGTGCGTGAGTATATATGTATATATATATGTATGTGTGTGAGTGTGTGTTTAGTGCGTGTGTGTGTACTTATGTATTATAATTCTATATCATAAGAGTTACAAGTTTTCACTCTAAGTACACATTTGTGTGCATCGGTATACGAGATTTTTGTAAAATTTCATGTTCATAGATAATCCTAAGCGTGGTGTACAAATAACCGACGATATATATATATATATATATATATATATATATATATATATATATATATATATATATATATATATATACACATATATATATATATATATATATGTATATATATATATATATATATATATATATATATATATACATATATACACACACATATATATATATATATATAATATATATATATATATATATATATATATATACATATATATATATATAATATATATTAATATATATAATGGGGGTTGCGTGTGTGTTATAATTTCTAAATCTCTCTAAAGGATAGATACGGCAGCAGTACTGGGTATTAATATTTATCACCAAACTAACGTAGCAGTGCAGAGAAATAGGACGAATGCTGCCGTTAATTATCTTCAAGAGGCCATCGCCTCTAGCTAGCTGTGTGACACAGAAATCTGCATCCATAACACCTTCCAGCAGAGGAGGTCATCAATTTCCTCTTTCTGGTTCAGCGTCCACAGACCGGTTTCGGTGTATTTGCCTCTTATCAATGTGAAGTAGCTTAACAGGCTCGCTGTTGACTCTCTCTCTCTCTCTCTCTCTCTCACTCTCTCTCTCTCTCCATACATATATATATATATATATATATATATATATATATATATATAATATAGAACACAGATCTTGTGTCGATAGACCAGCTGGAAAAGATGATATATATATATATATATATATATATATATATATCCTTGAGACATTTAGAAATTCAATATTTCTAATTACGGTGACCAGTGAATAGATTTCACTGTAATTATATATATTTGCAAAGGCTTGGCAGGCATCTCAGCAAGCGGGACTCGATACCCTGGACTGATGACGGGCAAGACCCAGAAACATGCAAGTCTTCAGCTTGCTAGTCCTAGCTGCTGCTGGTGCTTGCCTCCCCTTTGCAAATATAAGGACACAGGAAATGTGGCAAAACCGACAGGAAGCGTCGATGCCTCCTAGGGCTATATAGCGGTGGTGTAATCCCCTTTACGGGAATGTCACGCTATGTTGACATTATACACCCACTCTATCGCTCCCCCTCCGCTCATGTCCCTTTGAGACCTTTAGAAATTCAATATTTCTAATATATATATATATATATATACTGATAGATAGATAGATAGATAGATAGATAGATAGATAGATAGATAGATATAGATAGATAGATAGATAGATAGATAAATAGATAGAAAAATAGATAGATAGATAGACAGACAGATAGATGTGCATATGCAAATGTGCGCGTGTGTGTGTGCCGGTGTAATATTATATGTCAGTGTATCTGTCTGCATACGCATACACACATCGATACGCCCCTTACACACCGGCATACATGTGAACGCTTGAATGTATATATATATATATATGTATGCATGTATGTATATATGCATGTATGCGTGTGATTGTGCGAGTACATATGTGAAAAGATGTCCCTATGTATCTGACTATGTTTATGCAGAAATCGTGACTGAAGAAATCAATGAAAGAAATAAATACAGAGAGAGCGAGAGAGAGAGAGAGAGGGGGGGGGAGAGAGAAGGAGAAACAATTTGTATTTATATGAATATCTTGTTAAAGGTCAACTGATAATCCTAATCATAAAGTGGGTGTGGTCATCGTGGCAGCAGTGAGTTCCGATACACCAAACACTGTTTTAACGCAATCTTCCCAAAGTAGGTTGCAGCCTCATTTATCCTCTCCTCCTTCATTTCTATAAATACAAGATGGAATCTTGATACCATCTAATTCTTTTTTTACTTTCATGTTAAATTTGTGCATAGCAGGTTCTTCAAAATATATCCCCGAAATCTCTCTGTCATTCTACACACACACACACACACACACACACACATAAATATACGTGTGTGTGTTTGTGTGTGTGTGTATTTTTCCGTTGTTAACAATTAACACGAAAAAAATAGATAAATAGTTACCTGGGTAGCAAAAACAACACAGGTAGAAACTTTAGGTTTACGTGAAATATTTTTACGTGAAATAAATAAATAAATGGAATTAAACGCGAGTGTTATTCAAATTCTTTGACTTCCGACACATGTTTCGAAGATATCAGTGGTATTATTCCAAAGGAATAAAATGGTGTAAAACAATGTAATCTTCTCTTCAGGGAAATGAAGAAATGAAGCTCCTCAAAAGACATTTTAACAGAAAATGATAGATATGTATGGTGATTATACCAGTGTAAAATTACTTCTGGTAATGAAGCATTTTTTTACATAGGAAGCTCATCTTCTCAATTATCTAAAAGAATTTCCAATCATTACTCTACATTTAAGGATAGGAATAAACGTAACAGTACAGGGTTTAGTAAATTAATTTGGTATCTAAAAGACCACAATAAACGATTTAATTTAGATTGGTTGATTCTCTCAATCTCGATTCCTTATGACAAAGGCAAGGAATTATGTGTTCTCTGTAATTCTAAAGTATTTTTTCTTCTTTTTTCTAAAAATCCCCTTGTAAACACGGTTAGAGAGTGTGCATACCGATGTAAACATTGGCAGAAACACACCTTAAGTTCATAAGTGATATCTATCATTATATATAATTTAAACACTAATTGTCTTCTTAGAGTTCACACTCACTAGATATATCTTTTTCCAAGTCTATATGGTTTTATTTAATATATAATTATATATTTCTCGTTTATTTGGTATTTTTATCTCTCCTCTTTCTATAGGCTACCTTTGATGTTATATCCTCTAACATTTTTTGAAACAAACTTAATGGCGTTCAGTTAATCACCATACATACAATCTGCGTCTGCCTTTGGGTGGTGCATCTTATTGCAAGTCAACAGCTTATGGATTTCTTGTCAACCTTCCTTATTTCACTCATATCCACCTTATACACGTTATTATTATTATTATTATTATTATTATTATATTATTATTATTATTATTATTATTATTATTATATTATTATTATTATATTATCAT
>NC_043002.1:105422467-105464967 GCF_006345805.1 Octopus sinensis
ATACTGGCACCAGCGATGCTTTTTTTAATTATAATTGAGCTTTCATTTCTCAAGAACATAATACGATCAAAAGTATGAGACCTTCTGCATAGACTTGTATTAGTCTAAAGCACAGCGTTTGAATATAGTGTGGACTGTTGTTGCTGTCTCAGTATGAAAACAGTAAACACCTTGTCATGCTGAATCTAATACTTGATGGATGGTCTTCCATTGAAAAGATATCTTTTATCTTACAGTTCCATAAGAGAAGAAGAATTATGTACATTAAATACATTATTTACGTTTGACGGATATTTGTCCTCATCTTCTTTGTTGTTAACACAACGTTTCGCCCGATGTACTCTCCAGCTTTCATCCGGTGTCTTGGGGAAATTTCGGACCTGGGTTCTCATTCCTAAGGTATTTTTCGATGGTATTATTATTATTATTATTATTATTATTATTATTATTATTATTATGCCCACGAGCATATGGCGTAGTGGTTAAGAGCGCGGGCTACTAACCCCAAGATTCCAGGCAGTAACCTGAATAATAATAACAATAATTATAACAACAACAACAACAACAACAATAATAATAATAATAATAATAATAATAATAATAATAATAATATAATAATATAATAATAATAATATAATAATAATAATAATAACAATAATAACAACAACAACAATAATTATTATAACACACAGAAAATTGCACTACTAGGCACTGCACACATCCTACGCAGAACACTTTCCATACAATAACCATCAGAGCATCACAACAAATCACAGCACATACCCAAAGCACACAGAGCTGCGCTCGGTAGTGAAGTGAAAGCACGCTATAAAAATAAAACTACTGAATAATAATAATAATGATAACATTGAAAAAATATCTTAGGAATGAGAACCCAGGTTCGAAATTAACCCAACACACCTGATGAAGGCTGGAGGGTATATCGGCCGAAACGTTGTATTAACAACAAACAAGATGAGGACAAATATCCGTCAAATGTGAATAATGTAAATAATGTATCTTTTTGCAGCACGGATTTTTGTCAGTGAACAGGTCGCGGATTTTAGCGACGAAAATATTTTGACAAATTAAACTTAAATGTTGAAGTGAATCGAACGGCTTTTGTGTGTTTCTTAAATGGCTTATAAACACCTTCCACGCTGCAATTGTTTTCGTTTCAGCACACGATCTCAGATCAAATTACTTGCTATGCGAGTACATCTCCGTAATGCATCTTTTATCTTTTCTTTTATTCTTTATTTGTTTAAGGCTACGCAAGGACACTGCCTTGACGAGTTTCAGAGGAACCGATCGATCCCAGGACTGACTTTTTTAAAAGTTCATTATATTTTTATTCATTTCTTCTGTGCAACCACTGAATTATTTGGCAGACGTAAAAACAGCACAGCCGTCATTCAGCAGCGACACAGGGACAAACAACCACACACACAATTGGCTTCTACACAGGAATCGGTGTTTAAGTAGAAAACGCAATCATAAAAGACTAAAAAATATTTAGTAATGCGAGTAAGATGTGAATAGTAAAGTTTGTAGGGAATAGAGTGACGGTGAATTACTATAAAACGTTCAATCCGACGAAAGCCGGGAAAGGAAGAAATTATTGAGACATCGATTCAGTTGGAGAATAAATTCTCTGTGAAAAAGCTTTTGCTGAAATTTGATGAGATATTAGGAAATAACGCGGCAATTGAATAATTTTCTTGCGAACAGGATATTAAATCTTGAAATTAAAAGCGTTTACCTTATCAAATACGAAAATGAAAATATTGGCCCTTTGCATATTGTTTCCAAAACATGCAAAATGCCAGAAGTCCCGAGAAAGGACTATCGGCCTCAGTTTCTTACAGACACTTTATTTTATCAACTCCAGAAAGATAAGAGGCGAAGTAGACCTCAGCGGAATTTGAACGCAGAATGCGAAATTAGTAGCCGACACTCTAATAATATTTGTATGCGATTTCGGCACAAACCTCTTCGTATTGTGGGAAGTGCATTAGATAACATCACGGGTTTACGTTGATGAGTGGATCCTTATTTCAGCAAGTGTGGAGACGCAATGGCCCAGTGGTTAGGGCAGCGGACTCGCGGTCATAGGATCGTGGTTTCGATTCCCAGACCGGGCGTTGTGAGTGTTTATTGAGCGAAAATACCTAAAAGCTCCACGAGGCTCCGGCAGGGGATGGTGGTGATCCCTGCTGTACTCTTTCACCACAACTTTCTCTCACTCTTACTTCCTGTTTCTGTTGTACCTGTATTTCAAGGGGCCGGCCTTGTCACTCTTTGTGTCACGTTGAATCTCCCCGAGAACTACGTTAAGGGTGCACGTGTCTGTGGAGTGCTCAGCCACGTACACGTTAATTTCACGAGCAGGCTGTTCCGTTGATTCGGATCAACCGGAACCCTCGTCGTCGTAACCGACGGAGTGCTTCCAGATAACATCACGGGTTTACGTTGATGAGTAGATCCTTATTTCAGCAAGTGGAGGAATGGAAAGCAAACCCTAGTGGGATTGGTACCCAGACTGTAACGAGAAGTAATAACGACAACAAGCCCAGCACAAATCAAATAAAACCAGTGCGGATGAGGATTTTTCGTAGAAACTATTTGCACTTTTATGCAAAGGAAAACACCTTCACTTTTCCCTTTGTGATTCCTTTCAAGTGATACTTATTTCCCTTTCAAGCGTAACATTCGAACGCACACTCATACACGCAGACCAATAAATACAGCTTATCAGTTCATGTAACATTTAGTTTCATTATATCATCCTCTCTCTCCAGACTTCATAATCATTCTCCTCCTACTCCAACATCTTTGCTCCTTATAATACCACTCCTACTAATACACATCACAACTTTCTCTCTCCTTCTCTCCCCTCTCTCCCTCTCACTCTTTCTTTCTCTGCTCGTATATATATATATATATATATAAAAGATGCAAACTATGTACGTATTTTCTGTCACTCTCTATCAGTTTGTATGCTTCTCCTCTCTCTCCCTCTCGTTCTCTTCCTCTCCTTCTTTCTCTTCCTCTCTTTCTCTCTCTCTCTTCTTCACTTTCTCTCTCTCTCTCTGGCCCTTTCTCTCATTCTCGTCAGCTTAGTATTTTATACATGTCTGTCAGTTGTCTGTTTCTATGTATCTCATTGCCCTTCTTACTCTTTCACATTCTCTCTCTCCACACACACACACACACACACGCATATAACGCACACACTCACATTAGTTTCTCTCTCTCTCTCTCTCTCTTCCTCCCTTAGAAATAATTCTTCGACCATGTTACATATCTCAAAGTGTTTTCAAGCTTTCCTTCCATATTCAATCTCGCCGCCGCCATCGTGACCTTTCGCCAAGTACGTTTCTCTTATTTCTTTGACCTTTTCTTGATTAGAACTACACTTGGTGACGTCATACCGCATCGTTAAACATCCACCAGACACTCATCGATACTCACCGCCACTACCACCACCATCAATTCAGCCATCATCATCATCATCATCATCATCATCATCATCATTATCATCATCATCATCATCATCAATCATACTATGACCACCACCACTAATACCACCGCACCGGTTAGTTTCACAAGGACCACTGCGGTCGTTATAATCCACACTAGCACCGCTACAACCACTACAAACACCATTTCATCCGTATCACCACCGACATAAGAAACACAGACAGCACCAATACCGCGTAAGCCACTCCCACCACCACCACCACCACTACCACCACTACTACCACCACTACCACCACCACTCCCACCACCACCACTACCACCACCACCACAGAATAGCAAAGCACTCCGCCGTTGTCATTTTCACGACCGTCACCAGCACCGCCTTCATCACATTCACCATTATCACCAGCTCCCCACCACTACCACCACCACTACACTCATTGCTATTATCAATTCCACCACTAACTTCCCCCTCACCCGTCCAAATTGCTGCCATTGGGCTTAAATAATAAAAAATTATTATTGTTGATGTTGTTTTTGTTGTTGATGTTGTTGTTGTGTTGTTGTTGTTGTCGTCATTAAGGTTCTAAGCTCGCAGAACGGTTAGAGCGTCGGAATATAAGAATGCAAGATTTGTTCCAGGGAAATGCTTCATGTCATTTTCGTCCGCATTCACGTTCTAAGTTCAAAATTCCTCCGAGTTAGCGTTTCACCTTTTTGAGGGTCAATAAAATAAGTACCAGTTACGCACTGGGACCGATGTAATCAACTAGTCCCCTTCCACCAAAATTTGAAGCCCCTTGTGCCTGTAGCAGAATGGATTATTATTATTGCTCTTACTACTACTACTACTACTACTACTGCTACTACTACTACTGCTGCTGCTGCTGCTGCTGCTGCTGCTACTACTACTACTACTACTACTACTACTACTAATGGTTAGGTGCCTGGGCCCTTCATCTCAAGGTCGGTAATAGTTCTGATTCCTTGCACAAGGAATTTCATGATGCTCAACGCAGTGAAGTGTGAAAACAAGAATTAAAATTCATGACTGACTGACCACCATTTCCTTGACACGCTTAAAACTCCTCAGGCATGAAGACGGACACGTCAAGCAGTTGTCTCCTACATCCATTGACACCTGCATTTACTCTTTATTGCCGTATTTATTTGTGTATAATGCGAGAAATATAATTTTAAAATACAGTCTTTTTTATCGTTGAATGTATTTGTATTGTGTGATTGTGTAAAATTGCACTGAAGTCATACACTCGATTGCTCGATTCTTCTGATAAGAGACAATTATCTGTGAGGAGATCCACCTTTATTTTTATTGTTTTCTTAAACGAACAATAAGTGTTTTCACATCAACTGAATCGCCACAACTCAGGCTTTCACATAAATATCTGTTGACTTATCTATATTATGCATGTTTCAGGTATCCTGCATCACGCTGTGTTCTATATAAGTAAATAAATATATTTTGAAAGGTTACAGCTTCTTATGTTAAAATGTCTTCAGTATATACCCTTGTTATCAACGTATACATGTGCAAAAGAAGCGTATTGCTTACAGAACGAAATTTAAGCATGGCTTTATAGAAATTGCTGAAAAGAACAACTGTACAGAACTAGGAAATATGGCATTGCTGAGAGCAGCATTAAGCCATGGAGAAGGAACAAAGCCCAACTGCAGAGAATGCCAAGTGGTAAACAATCTCTAAGGAGAAAGCAGGCTCAGTACCCAGGATTGGGGTACAAAAGCTGCTTGAATGGTTGAAAGAGAAGAGTAAAGATCGATATTTTGTAAGAACATTGAATGCAAAGTCACACGCAAAGAAAATGTCTAACGACAAAAGGAAAAGATTGGAGTTGGAAAACAAAAATTTCACATAAGCTTCTCTCTTATTTCAACGATAAGATTACGCAGTTTCATTGCTCTGTAAGACAGCTGAGAAAGCAGCATCACTTTGATCTAAGACAAACGAAGAAAAAAAGAAGAAAAACATGGATGCAATACTCATGTTTTTATACATGCACAACGAACACAACACTGGATCGTAAAAATGTCTATGTTAAAACAGCAGGACATGAAAGAAAACCATTTTACTGCAGTTTTATGTTGTTTATCAGATGAATCAAACTAAATATCGTGGTTATTTTTATAAGAAAGACAATTACTATAAGTGAATACTTTCCTTCTAAGTTTACTGTTTACTGCTACACTAAAGGCGAAATGGATGGAAAGTGAATATCGTTATTGCTGGGAAATTTCGAGATAAACGACCTGGCTTCGAGGAGCATTAGCCATTCTATACGACGCAGGGTGCGGAGACGGCTCGCCTGACTGTTACAGGTAAAGGCCTACCTGGAAATGACTGTGTGGTAATTAGACGCGTGGTTTTTACTGGAAGTGGTCGTTTATATACATATATATATAGATATATATATATATATATATATATATATAGATATATATATATATATATATATATAATTTATATATAGATGTAGCAACAGTAGCTACAGCAGCAGCATCGCCCCCATTTCTGAGGTCTGTACCCCAATTTAGCTCTTGCCTGCGATTTGTGAAGCATCAAGATTTGCTCATTGTTGAATCAACTTTCGGATTCTAGCGAAGTGGATGAGATGCTATTTCACCATTGCCATTGAAGGCATGGAATATTATATCCTCCCCCATACAAGTGTTCAACATATTTTATTCAGGTAACGTTGGGGTGGAGCTGGGGGGGGGGGGGTCACTAAAGCTGTCGACTGGCAGAATCGTGAGAGCGCGGAACAATGATTTACCGGTCACATTTCGGCTGTTGGCATTTCCAGTTCAAATTCTGCCGGGATCAACTTCGCTTTTCATCCCTCCGATGTCGATGAATAAAGTACTAGTCAAATCTTCTTTAACTCTCTATCTGTCTGTCTTTCTGTTTGTCTTTCTGTCTGTCTCTCCCTCAATATCTTTCTCTCTGTACACACACACACACACATACACACACACACACACACACACACACACACACACATACACACACACACAGATATATATATGTATTTCATTTTTGTATTTGGTTTGCAAGATACTTGATGTGAATTCGTGTGTTGAAGCATATTTTATTGTGTCTGGGGAGAGACATTCTCATTTAGTGCCTTCCTTTAGTGAATCTTTTAAATATAAGGCAATAGAAGAGAATGTCTCTCCCCAGACATTATATATACACACAAATAACCACACACACATATATATATATATATAATATATATATATATATATATATATATATTATATATATATATATATATATATATATATATATAATATATATATATAGGGAGATGTACTCGCATAACAAGTAATTTGATCTGAGATGTGTGCTGTGAAACGAAAACAATGCGGCGTGGAAGGTGTTTGTAAGCCATTTAAGAAACACACAAAAGCCGTTCGATTCACTTCAACATTTAAGTTTAATTTGTCAAAATATTTCGTCGCTAAAATCCGCGACCTGTTCACTGACACAAAAATCCGTGCTGCATCTCAGATTTTTTAGCGACGAATATTTTGACAAATTAAACTTAAGTGTTGAAGTGAATCGAACGGCTTTTGTGTGTTTCTTAAATGGCTTACAAACACCTTCCACACTGCAATTGTTATATATATATATATATATATATATATATATATATATATATATATATATAATATATATATATAGATAGAGAGAGAGAGAGAGAGAGAGAGAGATGAGGAGAGAAAAGAGAGAGAGAGATGAGAGGAGGAGAGAGAGAGAGAGAGAGAGTGTGAGAGTGCGAGAGGGTGAGAGAGAGAGAGAGAGAGAGAGAGAGAAGACACATTCATCATAGATACTCTCACAGTCTCCCACTTACTACGCGGTGCTGTGAAATGCGGGCCGTTTTTTTTTCTTTTCTTTTTTCTTGCAAGAGAATTATCCCTGTATTCCAAGAGGAAAAAAGTGAAATGAGAATCTAAAAACATCTCATCTTGGAAACTGCCAAAAGCAGAAAGAAATGGGGCAAGATGGTGGAAGCGAACTGATGTCTTAGCTGAGTTTTTAATAAAATATTTTGTTGGTCGAATAAATCGAAAGAATTGTCATGAAGTCGGATAAAAAGTCAGCAGGTATTAGATAGAGCTCTTAACGTTCCGAGCTCATGTCTAACTGCAGGTTAATTTCGCATGTCACCATTTCCCTGTGTTCACTGAAACAAGAACCAACTGGTTACTAAGCTAGGCAAAATGAAACTCCCGTCCCTTCACCCAGACATATCAAATAGCTTTGACCAAACAACTGAAAGGTCACATAATGAACTCATTATATGCGCTTTAGCGCACGGGTAATCACCATAGAAAGACACATAGTAATTATGAGATAGGGTGTCTCAAATCTCCATTATAATGCCACTAAATATTACAGCGATAGAGAGTGTTGAACCCTTGACCATTTAGACTGTGGTTGCCCTTGGGTGAGTCCACTTAACTGCAAGCATTCGAACGAGGATTCCTCGAGATGTGGTTTATTCGTCCATATCTCTGCATATTTCTGCGACCCTCCAATAAGGTTGGAGGTGCTGGCTTTCCGCTTCTGATAAAGTCATAAAAATTAATCAAATATCGATTGATTAATTCTGTCTTCTTAGCGAAATGGCAGAGAACTATCGATTAATCTTATTTAATTCTCTTTGTTTTTTTGTGTGTTGTTAATTTTTCTATAATTCCTTGTAATTAGATCTCTGGCTTTTAAAAAATATATTGTCTTCGTGCCTCTGTTTCTCTATAAACACCCGCTCACTTAGGCACTCACCCAACCACACATTAATAAGGTTTAAACCAACATAAACCGCACAGAAATATTCTTTTCTCTGTTGTTGATTTATTCATCTTGTATGTCATTGTTGATGTGTGTTGTTTCTTTATTGTTGCTTTTGTTTTGTGGCTGTTGGTGTTGTTGTTGTTGTTGTTTTCGTTCGCATATTCCTCAGGGTTACGATAGTTCAATGGGTTCAGTAGATTGTTCCCTTAATCACTTTAAAATCCACTCGACATTGAAGGGATTAAGCACTAGCTCCCGAAAGCTCCAGTTTAATCTAAGCTGCTCCTGTGGTATCACTGAAAGAGCGAAAGAGAGAGGGATGAGGATGAGAGAGAGAGAGAGAGGTGAAGATAGAGATAGCGGCGTAAGAGAGAAAGAGAGAGAGAGAAGGACAAAGAGAGAGGGAGAGAGAGAGGAGAGAGAGAAAGAGAAGGGCAGCAATAAAACGTAATTGAAGGTCTTCGGTGTGTAATAGTTGCGGGGGTTGCGTTATTTATGTAACAATTGGATTATCAAATGATAGTGCCAATACATGACTAACTTCATAACTCTACTACCACCAACACCACAACCACCACCACCACCACCAAAACAACTAGCATCACAATCACAACCATCACAACCACATGGAACAGCAGCAACAACAGCAACGGTGATCTATCATCGCCGCCGCCGTTAAAACGAACCGCAACCCCTTACAACACAGTCACCGTCGCCACCAAGAACTATAAACACCAACACCGACAAAATACTAATAACATCCATCAGCACCGCAAACAATAACAACTACAACAAAACACATAGCTTCTATGTATCGAGTGACCAACCTGCTCGAAATAACAGGCAACATGTATTTTAAATCACAGCATCAGATCGTAAGAAATTGTCTAGTATAAATGTCGAAAAGCGTAGAAGCTCTGTAGAAAGCTACAACGTTCATGTC
This sequence comes from Octopus sinensis, assembly GCF_006345805.1. Lineage (NCBI taxonomy): Eukaryota > Metazoa > Mollusca > Cephalopoda > Octopoda > Octopodidae > Octopus > Octopus sinensis. The sequence continues at coordinate 105,431,734 of NC_043002.1, forward strand.
TGGAATACTTTTCCTGACATGTGTATCTGATTCATGACTGACTCCGGAGGAAACCAGAGAAGCAACGGTTCTCCAACATCACATAGAAACCCGGAAATCTCTATTTCAATCAGAAATGCAAACATTCAAGATAAAAGCCACGAAACCCAACAACAAAATTAAGTTATAGACAATATCAACAACCTTATTAACGGTCCCAACAGGTTAGAGATCCTAACCACAACAAGCAACAAACTCCCCAAAACCATGGCAGAGCTACTGAACTCCATTTACATCCTAAACCACTCACTCCAACACACTCTCGCCGCCTCACAAGATATCTGGCAGCATCACAGCAAGAACCACCACATTTCTCCACTCCACACATCACCCACAAGAAAGAAAAAAGAAGATTATGAGAACTTCAGAGGTGTTCCACAATTCAATAAAACTGCACTGAATAAAGCAAATACATTGCTACGTCTATTCACGAAAATATTTTAAAACATTCCGAAACAATATTTACCACAGCCCAACATAAAAAGTATAACCGCAATTACACAACTGAAATAATGAGTCTGATAAAATTTTGTGATAAAAAACATACGCGACATATAAAAATATCAGAGGTAACATTAATAAGTTAGAACAAAAACGAAAACTAACAATGCAATAAAACCAGAGAGAAGCAGAATATAGGCAAGTGCTGTATGAACCAAGAAGCAAATCAACCAGAAAAGACACGCTTGATGTCGTTTGCGAAATTCTTCAGTTTTCTCCGGAAAATAGCTGTGCCTTCCTTTCATTTTCGACCAGGGTGAAAAATAAGGCATCCTTCTTCTGCTAGCGAGTTCCTTTTTCTCCTCTATGGCATTGCGTTACCCCAATGGAAACTTTATGTTGGTAGGCGCAGGAGTGGCTGTGTGGTAAGAAGCTTGTCTACCAACCACACAGTTCCGGGTTCAGTCCCACTGCATGGCACCTTGGGCAAGTGTCTTCTACTATAGCATCGGGCCGACCAAAGCCTTATGAGTGGATTTGGTAGACGGAAACTGAAAGAAGCCGTCGTATATATGTATATATATATATATATATATATATATATATATGCGTGTGTGTGTTTGTGTGTCTGTGTTTGTCCCCCTAGCATCGCTTGACAACCGATGCTGGTGTGTTTATGTCCCCGTTACTTAGCGGTTCGGCAAAAGAGACCGATAGAATAAGTATTGGGCTTACAAAAGAATAAGTCCCGGGGTCGAGTTGCTCGATTAAAGGCGGTGCTCCAGCATGGCCACAGTCAAATGACTGAAACAAGTAAAAGAGTAAAAGAGTAGGACACTCCTAGAAAAGGAAAATGACCAAGAAATTGCACAATCGTATAAAAGAAACACATCATGAAACACCTAAAGATATCCCATACCCAGAATTTTAAAGTTTCCATTAGGGCCACCCCAAGCAACAGGGCAAATCTCACAATCATGGGTGCCCTCCCCTAAACAAATTGAGACCAGCCATTAACAACGGAACTACACAAGGCAAACTGGCTCTTATAACAACACAAGTCTGCGCATGTCGCCATTCTACTTTTTCCCTTTTCCCTTCCGCCCCCACACATCTCCCACAATAACTCTTTCCAATTGTCCAGAGAACAGGTCATAACCTCGAAATATAGAAACAGAAGGTCAAACTGCAACATAGGTTTGTTTTCTCTTCCTTTAGTTCTTTATTTTGTACCTTCTAACATTGTCCCGTCCTTACACGACTAACATCTTCGTGTATGTGTGTGTATGTGTGTGTGTGTGTGTGTGTGTGTGTGTCTGTGTCTGTGTGTGTGTCATTGTTCAGTTTTATTTCAAGACTTCTTACCAACAGAGAAAGATGATCCGGTTTCTAACCTTGATCCAAGGTTCCTCCATTGCAATTTCAACATCTTCTAGGTATTTTTGTTTGTTCATTTGTATATATGTATGCATGTATGTATGTATTTATGTATGTAAGTATATATAAATGTATGTATGCATGAATGTATCTATGGATATATGCATTATGAATATATGTATGTATGAATGTATGTATGTATGTATGCATATATGTATGTATGTATGTATGTATGTATTGCATGCATGAATCTATGTATTATGCATGTATGTATGTATACATGCATATATTTATGTATGAATGTATGTATGTACGTATGTATGTACGTATGTATGTATGTATGTGTATGTATGTATGTATGTATGTATGTATGTATGTATGTATATGTGTAGATTTGTATGTTTTGTTTTATGTATGTCTTCTCATGCATATAGTTGCACATCTAGACATGCTCATATATATTTAAATGATAAACATATGGAAAGTTTTACAGATTTTTACAGTTCCACTGATGGATTGGATCTGTAATCTCCGAATTAGCTTTCTCTCTTCTGGTTTTGAGAAGCCTAATTTCTCAAGATTTGTATTTAGGCAATATGTTACATATCCCAGGGCCCCAATAATTACAGGTATAAACCTGAACTTGTAATCTGGATAGAGTAACTGCAGATTTCTCAATAGTTCAACGTAGATTTTCTCTTTTTCACTAATATTCAGATTTATGTTAACATCCGCAGGGCGGCTAATTTCCACAGTCTCCCTTCTCTGTCCCAAATCATTACATCAGGTCTGTTTTGCTTACATTTTATTGAGATCTTCACCGGGACATATGTATATATGTATGTATGTACGTATGTATGCATCTATGTAAATGTATGTATAAGCAAGTTAAGCAGGTCGATATACAAAGAATATTTAATACATTATATACTTAAAATGTATATATGCTCATATACAAAGAGATCCGACTTACACAGAATAGAAATGATATTTCTATTCTCACTAAGTCAGACGTTTTTCTTTCTAAAGATATATTACATTTTTTTATATTTAAAATATTCAATATTTTTTGTATAGCGATCCGCCTAACTTGCCCATCTTTGCATTGGCTCCTCTACCCGCTCAAGTTTAAACCTCTTGCACACAACTAGGCGTATACTATACGGAGAATATCCGATTCTCAGCTATGCGTGGGACTGAGGAGGGCACGAATGTATGTGTATCTTTGAGCCTGTGTTTGTTCCCACCGCAGCGGCTCAGTTGTTGAGCATAAAGGTCAACAGTCGCCGCATGACCTTCTGTTCAAACCACCCAGATTTGACAAGAGTTTCTGAAGCCAAACAGCAACAAAACCACTGATTTTTCATGTTAGCATTACGAAATTTGATCCATTTGTCATTTCTAGTTTCAATTAAACGCCAAACATGACCATCTCGAGAAATTCCCAGCAGTTGTTTGCAAATGTTCATACATCGTTGATCTTAGACATTCCTCACTTCCCGAAGAACTTCTCGACAGTGTCTGTTCACAACGCCGCGTTTATGGAAGTATCACGTTATTGTGCTTTGTGAAAGACTAACTCCTGCCGGCAATGTACGGGAGCTCGTGCTGTTGTTCAGACATCTGAACCAAAGTCTCATCTTCCACAATAAAATGTTTCTCTAACCTTGGCTTGTCTTCGAGGTTAGTGTCACCTTCCTTGAAACGTCTGAACTAGGTTTGTGCCACACGTCCTTTGTGAGCCTCCCGCATCATCAGTTTTTTCGTCTGATGCTCTTGCAGTCAGTCTTTTCATTATACCACAGATAGCCTAAGATAGCTCTAATTGAAATCTTGTCACCACTTATAATTAAAGCTGTAATATGAAGAATAAACAATTCAGGAACGACTGGACAACAAACAGAATCAAATCGATGACTTAACACTCAGATACAAGTTGCCACAAATCATCACTGAAATTCCGTATACAATTTTGACTCAACCTGGTATATGTGTGTGCTTGCACACGCGAGTGTCTCTACAGCTGTATGTGTAAATGAATAAATGAATATATATGTATACCTGTGTATAAGTATATAATATATATATATATATATATATATATATACACTTTTACTCTTTTATTTGTTTCAGTCATTTGACTGTGGCCATGCTGGAGCACCGCATTTAGTCGAGCAAGTCGTAGTACCTAGTATCTAGTACTTATTCTATCGGTCTCTTTTGCCGAACCGCTAAGTTACGGGGACGTAAGCACACCAGCATCGATTGTCAAGCGATGTTGGGGGGACAAACACAGACACACAAACATATACACACACATACACACACACATATATATATATATATATATATATATTATATATATATATATATACATATATACGACGGGCTTCTCTCAGTTTCCGTCTACCAAATCCACTCACAAGGCTTTGGCCGGCCCGAGGCTATAGCAGAAGACACTTGCCCAAGTTGCCACAAAGTGGTACTGAACCCGGAACCATGTGGTTCGTAAGCAAGCTACTTACCACACAGCCACTCCTACGCCTATATATATATATATATATATATATATATATATATATATATATATATATATATACGTACCAAAATTATTATGGCTTACTGCAGAAGACCTTACCAATGAGGCATATACGGATTGCAAGATTCTCATACTAAAGTGTATTTACCAAAATCAAAAAGAGTAATTTTGTTTTTGTATTTCAAACAAACACCATTTCCCCATATTACTTCATATTTCTACAAAACTACCATTCGATAAATTATACAAACTTCATATTTTATATCTCTGTGGAGCAGAAGTAATGTCTATAAATGTTTATCAATATAGGATTCCATTATTGAGACAACACTTTTGCGAAATGATTGTAACAGGCTTTAAAAACTTAATTTTAAACTATTAAATTTAAACTGTCATATTTATTATTATTATTATTATTATATTATTGAGTGAGAGAGCAGTTCATGCCATCAAAGTGACACTGGGGTAAAATATACGAAGCCCAATATACCCATCATGACTACCCGTCTGATAAAGGTACACCAGGCACATGCATCACAACCATATGTGCGCGACATGGTGATCTCATATCAAGATAAACAGCACATGGCCTTGCAGGTGGGGCCCAGTTAGAATTTTCTTCAGGTTTAGTAGCCCATCCTGCTCAAAAGGTCCCTGAATAATGGTTGCTTTAGGATGTTGAACGAAACACCTATGTTTCCAGAGGTGAACCATTCAAACTCCAAAGAATCCCTCTCAACACATGGCCATGATGCTCCCCCACTACTTCTGCTCGTGATCAGAGATGCACGTATTGTCAGCCACTAAGGGACATGCTCAACTGGTTATGGTCAAACAACTGACAAGCAAATCTGTGGTATTGAGCAGAATATTTGCTGTAGCCCATCTTTTATACCAAGACAAAACAATGTACATGATAACACTTCCAATCAGTTAAGATCAGAAGCCATGAGAGCCACTGCCTGGTACTGCATCAGGGCATGGTACTGCATCAGGGCATCTTACTGCATCTATTATTATTATTATTATATATTTATACTTATACATATTTACATATATTTTTATATATCTTTATATATTTAATACAATAATTATTCTACACATGTATATATCTTTCTGAAGAATTTTTCTGATATTAATTTCCTGATATTATTTCATAACATATTATATATTATATACACATACATACATGCATACATAAAAACATACATACATACATACATACATACATACATACATACATGCATATTATAGGTGAATACTTGAGTTTATGAACATTTCTGTACGTCGATGCAAAAGTGAGGTTATACATATATACATGTGTGCATGCGTGTGCGTGTGCATGTATGTATATATGTGTATGTATACATATATGTACATATGTATGTATGTGTATACACACACACAAATAAACAGACAAACAAATTCCTTCATTAAAAAGAGAGCCAAGGAAAAGGTGAAGTAGTGTAGAGCAGAATCTAAATAGAGGATAAATAATTGCAACAGAGAATGGAAGTCTATAGGAGAGTATAGAACTGTATAATATTGTATTGAATATATTAGTAAATAGTATAACCGGATTGAACATGATATGGCTGCGCAGAATGGAATATAATGAAATATATTAACGTACAATTGAACACAAAAGTGGTTACGTAGTTAAGTAGCAAGGCTGAGAGGTGGTTAAATGAACACAGCATCATTATATCTACCTAACTTCCTTTCTCTTTCTCTATCTGTCTACACACACACTCTCACACATACACACACTTATGTATACACACAAACACGCATACACACACGTATACCTACAGGTATGTGTATATATAACGGCAGAGTTTGAAGGGGAGATGCACATTAATGGTTCGCCAGACAAATATTTAAACAGATATACAATTTAAAACAGAAAAAATCAAACATCTACACATACATGGTTGCATGGATATGTACTTACATATGCACACACGCGCTTAAAAATTTATACAAACGGAAACGCAGACACACTCAAGCAAACACACATATACACACGTGTATGTACATACATTTGTACATATAGGTATAAACATATACACACGCACACATATAAATGCGTGTGTGTCTACGTATATGTGTGTGTGATGTATATATATATATATATATATATATACATGTGTGCATGTGTGTGCGTGTGCATGTATGTATATATGTGTATGTATACATATATGTACATATGTATGTATGTGTATACACACACACAAATAAACAAGCAAACACATATATATGCACATATATATGTTTAGACATAAACACATGCACTGATGTATATATAATGTATATATATATGCATATACACATATATATACATATATATACATATACACATAGGATCATAAAGGTATATATATATGTATATGTATATATATATATACACACACATATATAATATATACATACATACACACATATATATATATATACATATACGCATTCTACCACATACATACGCATGTATAGATGTGTGTGTGTGTGTGTGTGTGTGCGTCCTGTCATATATATGCGCATCTTGTGTTTCTGTTTGTGTTCGGCTTGTGTGTGAGAAAGTGTCGAGAGAGGAGCTGGGATAGATACAAATATAGATAGATAAATACATAGATAAGCCTGACAGATAGACAGACATATAGATAAGCTTTAATTACAGAAGCAATCATACGTAGATCGATGGACAGACACACGCACGGACGGATACAAATATAACCACATAGATAGAGAGATATATAGTTAGATACAGTATTACACAGGAAGTAGAGTGAATATAAATGGAGTGGTTGCTGGTTAGGTGGGTGGTTGATCATCATGGTTAATGTTCACATAAATTTATGTGGAGGTAATTAAGTGGAAAGTGGGCGGAAATTTCCATATATTTATAGCCGCAACTTTGTGGAAAAATCAATTGATAATTTGCCAAATCAATCTTATCTCTACCTAATCGAACACTAATGCTCTCTAGTATATGCTAAACTCATATTTCTCACTGATTCATATAAACTGATTTTGATATTAGCAAAAGCTTATAAATAGATAATGAAGATATGGGCTGTTTTTTTTATAGAGTACCAGGCCTGCATTCTGCGTGAGTGCCATTTCATCTCAAAACTGTGATATACATGAGATCACACTAAACTCACGCTGTTATTGTTGCTGTTACGACTAGTAGTAGTAGTAGTAGTAGTAGTAGTAGTAGTAGTAGTAGTAGTAGTAGTAGTAGTAGTAGTAGTAGTAGTAGTAGTAGTAGTTTAGTAGTAGTAGTAGTAGTAGTAGTAGTAGTAGTAGTAGTAGTGGTGGCGGTAGTAGTAGTAGTTTTAGTAGTAGTAGTAGTAGTAGTAGCTTTAGTAGTAGTAGTAGTAGTAGTAGTAGTTGTTGTTGTTGTTGTTGTTGTTGTATCTTACTCATTGTTATTGTCGTTGAAGATGATATTTCGCTCCAAATCACTCAACTAATGAGATGAAAATTGCCGTCATGACGGATTCTGTCTGTTTTGTTCAGATATCAAGTCAGATATTTTTGGATACATTAAACACCGTATATGACATGCAACATATTTTTAAAGTGCTGCAGTCTTATATATATAGTGGGAGGGGGGACATCTAGCCGCCTATAATATTATATATATATATATATATATATGTTTATATATATATATAATATATATATATATATATATATATATTATATAATATATATATATATATATATATATATATATATATATATAGTTATCGCCATACTAATATGGCATTCTTATAAAATAAGAATAAGCTGACCGCTTATTAGCTCCATGAGGCCATCGCCTTAAGTTAGCTATTTGATACACAAACTGTATCCATATAACCTTCGAACAAGGGAGGTCAGTCGCTCCACACTACTTGACGGCGCAGCTACAGACGCGTTTCGGGGTATTGCCGGTCAAGTAGTGTGGAGCGACTGACCTCCCTTGTTCGAAGGTTATATGGATACAGTTTGTGTATCAAATAGCTAACTTAAGGCGATGGCCTCATGGAGCTAATAAGCGGACAGCTTTTTTCTTATTTTTATAAGAATGCCATATTAGTATGGCGATAACTATATTTTCCGGGAACGCTGCCGCTGTTCTCTTTTAGAGAGACTTAGTTATTTTAATATTTCTATTAATATATATATATATACATATATATATACATATATATTATATATATATATATATACATACATACATATATATATATACATATATATATATATAATATATATATATATATATATAATTTCTATGCATCTAGATATACATTATGTGTGTGCATTTGAATGCTATTACAAACACTACTATTTTACCGTTTTATCATTCTTATTGTATATCTTTAATGTTTTCGTTATAGAATTCTTGCTATTAGTTGGTTAAAAACTAAAGGTCCTAAATCCTAATTCATTATTTCCTGATCTTCGTAATCTACGAATATGACAGAGACAGAAATCTACATAAAACGACGAACAAAGATTAAAGATTACTTCTCAATGAATATTCTAGAAGACTAGAAGTCTGGGTTATAAAAGACTCCATACACAAATACAATGCAAAAACTACATCAGTAAATCCACCCAACAACTGAATACGAATCAGTAAAAATATAATACGTATTAAATGCACAAAGGCTATAAAACAGACGAATACATAATCCAAATCCTCATGAAACGGAACAAAAAATGCAGTGTACATAAAGCTAATAACACCAAACACCAGATTCTCATTATCACACCACAAGCAATTAATCCAGAAAGCAAATTGTTTATGACCAAAGCAATCTATGAACTTGGTTGTAAAACTGAAAGCAGTAAAGTTCCGAACTTGAACTGTTCCATTGTTCTTACTTGTACAACATACTCCTGTTGGTCAACCATGCATTTACGACGAAGAGCAACTGCAGCACGTTATATGAGACAAAAAAAGGAGTTAGAAAAACACATAAAATAAGTACCATCCAAATACTGGGGTCGATGTAATTGACTACTCCCTACTCCCACATAATATAAGGTTATATTCATTTATATTCATTCAAGAACTTTCAACCCGCCTGCTCCTGTGTTCATACAAAATGTATATATATATAGGCACAGGAGTGGCTGTGTGGTAAGTAGCTTGCTTACCAACCACATGGTTCCGGGTTCAGTCCCACTGTGAGTGGATTTGGTAGACGGAAACGGAAAAGAAGCCCGTCGTATATATGTATATATATATATGCGTGTGTGTGTCTGTCCCCCTAGCATTGCTTGACAACCGATGCTGGTGTGTTTATGTCCCAATTACGTAGCGGTTCGGCAAAAGAGACCGATAGAATAAGTACTGGGCTTACAAAAGAATAAGTCCCGGGATCGAGTTGCTCGATTAAAGGCGGTGCTCCAACATGGCCGCAGTCAAATGACTGAAACAAGTAAAAGAGTAAAGAGTATATATATATATATAATATATATTATATATATATATATAATATATATATAACCGAATTAGAACGTAATGCACGACTATAAGTAAAGCACATGCGGGCAGATAGATGATTCAAAGACGGGCAGAGAAAATCAAGACGGAGCATGCATAGCTTTCTTTCATCAGTGAAGCATCCAAACATCATTATAGTTTCGGCCTGTTGCAACTGCTCAAAATTAATAGGCCCAAAAATCTAAGCTAAGGCCGTTAAATTTTTGGAAGAAAGCAAGCGAATATGTGAGACAACACACATAAAAACGAGAAAACGGAGAAAATGTTACAAGCAATAAAATTTTTTATGTCAGCAATGACCATATTGCAAGAGAATGTCAAAAGAAACACGAAAACATCATATACACCGAACAATTTATACGTGGTTACTGACATGAAAGCGTAACACTCAAAACAATTTAGTAGTAAGGCCCACATTCTGAAAATGTTGTTTAACACTTTATGAACTGTCTTTCCTGGACTGAAAGAATCTGATACGAATATACATCAAAATATGGAATTTAAAAAAAGCTAAAACTGCATATTTTTCATGTTTTTAATCGCAAATAGAAACTGTGTTCTCCATATGTGTGTATTTGAGTGTTTTTATTTATGTATTCATATATATATATATTCTATTGTGTCTGGGGAGAGTCATTCTCTTTTAATACCTTATAATTTAACACACACACAGGTTGCAAGACGCAACGAAACTTCTAGAAAAGTATAAACGTAAAAGTGTGGAAATTTTATCGGTGAGGGTGTTAAATTATAAGGCACTAAACGAGAATGACACTCCCCAGACACAACAGAATATACTTCAACTTCCCCAATGGTCAATGATGATCTTTGATCACAAGAGTACAGCCATCCTGTTTGAGCGTATATCAGATATTATGTATACACATATGCACCTGTATATGCATGTGTGTGGGCGCCTGTGTGTTTGTGTATGTGAATGTTTTGATAGCTTTCCACACGGTTTCCAACATAAAAATCTTAACAGTTGATTTATTCAAAACTATAAGGAACGACAAACAAACTGCTAAGCAATGGGATTGAACGCGAAACCACTCTATTGTATATATAACTACGTCAGTCACAGCACATCCATATTGCACCTTCCGTGCAAAATTTCTGTTGGTATTCAAAGCTGAATGCTTCTCTGCGCTTCAGCATAATTCAAAAGGACGGAATTAATTGGTCTTTAATACATTACACAAGTGTTTACATGGGCGGCCGTATGTATATATATATACACGCGCACGCACACACACACAAATATATATATATAAACCTATATCCTTTAGGTATATGCAAATATCTCTATTTACACACATACACACACACACACACACATTTCTGTGTCTGTGTTTGGAACTATATCTTCAATATATAAACGAATGTGTTCATATATATATGTAAACGCACATATATTATATTCATTTTAATTTGCATATATACATACAATACATACATATATATATATATATATATATAATATATATATATATATATATATATATTTTAATATATATTATATACATATATATATATATATATGTATGTATATACATACATACATATATATGTATATATACATACATATATAAATATATATATTATATATATATATACATATATATATATATATATATAATATACAACATATATATATATAAATATATATAATATATATAATATATATATATACTATATATATATATATATATATATATATATTATTATTTATACATACATACATATATATGTACATGACCATATATTTGTATACAGCTGCTCTGGCATATTGAGGCTTCCTAAGAGACATTTCATGTCAAGTGCCTAGATTTGTCTAGAGACTCTCAAACGGTTTATATCTATACAACTGTCACTGACAGCTTACATCATACGTCCAATTTTTCAATATGCTTAATATTACATGCCACTCAGCATTTATCTCCCCTTTCTTTATCAATTGCCGACTTTTATTGATGTTGGTCTTGTTGTTGTTCTGTTCTTGTTGTTGTATGGAAGCTAACGTCGTTATTTTCAAACTTCTACTTCGTCCTTGCTTTCAATTTTCTTCCACTTATCTTTATCCTTCTCCACACACATTTTTTCTTTTCTGGTTCTTCTTCATTTTCTACTTCTCCATTTTCTTTTCCTTCTTGATCTCTTTCTTCTTCTTCTTCTTATTCTTCTTCTTCTTCTTCTTCTTCTTCTTCTTCTTCTTCTTCTTCTTCACCTTCTTCTTCTTCACCTTCTCCTTCTCCTTCACCTCCTTCCTCTTCACCTTCTTCTTCACCCCTTCTTCTTTTTCTTCATCTTCTTCATCACCTTTTTTTTCACCTTCTTCTCCGTCACCTTCTTTTTCCTTCTTCACACTCTTCTTCACCTTTTTCTCCTTCATTTTCTTCTTCCTTTTCTTCTTTGTCTTCTTCTTCACCTTCTCCTTCTTCTTCTTCTTCTTCACCTTCCTCTTCACCACCTTCTTCCTCTTCTACTTCACCTTATTCTTCACACTATTCTTCTTCTTCTTCTTCTTCACCTTCTTCCTCTTCACCACCTTCTTCCTCTTCTTCTTTACCTTCTTCTTTACATTTTCTTCTACTCCTTCACCTTCTTGTTCTTCACCTTCTTCACACTCTTCTTCTTCTCCTTCGCCTTCTTCGTCACCTTCTTCTTCTTCACCTCTTCGTTCTTCTTGTTCTTCACCTTCTTCACCTTCTTCTTCTTCACCTTCTACTTCCTCTTCGTCTTCACATTCTTCCCCTTCTCCTTCCTTCTTCTTCTTCTTCCTCAGCTTCTTCACTTTCTTATTCTTATTTATCTTCTACATCTTCCTTTTCTTCCTCTTTCCTTCTAGTTCGTCTCCTCTTCCTTCTGCATTTCAACACACACACACACACACACACACACGCAACACACAAACACTGCATGCGCGCATGTATGCATTCAGACATAGGCCAAACCGTATCGTCAAGATGTACCAAACGCAACCACGAGCAACAGCATTTCTTGTTCAAATTCATTGCGTGGTAGCCTGGATTTGAACCCAAACATCGTAGTTGCAAATCTATCTTCTGAACCCCTCAGCCACATCTGCTCCTCTAAAACGATGTTTCACGAATTCGGGGCTCGTCCTTGTAGTTGGATATACAATCTATCCTCACCCAAATATTGCATGAGGAGACCCAAGCAGTCGGTGTCTATTGAAATCGGATCGAACCCGTGTACTTGTCGATCGGTGTATCATTGTATGTAGGTGCATAAGTATAATTGCTTTAGTTGCTTTTTAATTTCAATACATATTTTAATATATTTCTGCTAAAGCATTACGTCCTTGCGACGGGGTGTGTGTGTCCCGTCCAGGTGAGAAACCTAGACGCCAATGAAACCGGGAAACCGGCCCTCTGGACCCAGGCATGGCTGGAGAAGGAACAAACAACAATTCACGAAACGTAACTCTTCGATCAGCTGTTACCTCTTTGTGATATTTAGGTGGCGAGCGGGTAAAATTGCAAAGCGTTCACTTCATCCGTCTTCACGTTCGAATTCCCACGAGATCGACTTTGCCTTTTATCCTTTCGTGGTCAATGAAAAAAGTACCAGTGATCGATCTAATCGACTTATGCCCTTCGCCAAAATTACGTATATATATATATATATATATATATACACACAAATATATCTAAATATATCTATATATATGTGTGAATGTGTGTGTGTGGATAAGAGTACGCTGTAGTCATGAAAATATATATACATAATACATATACACACACACACACACACACACACACACAATATATTCTATATATATATATATATATATATATATATATATATATATGTGTGTATATATATACTACAGATAGATAGATAGGTAGATAGATAGATAGATAGATAGATAGATAGATAGATAGATAGATAGTAGATAGATAGATAATAGATAGATAGATAGATAGATAGATAGATATAGATAGATAGATAGATAGATAATAGATAGATAGATAGATAGGTAGATAGATAGATAGATAGATAGATAGATAGATAGATGATAGATAGATAGATAGATAGACAGACAGATGATAGATAGATAGATAGATAGATAGATAGATAGATAGATAGAGATAGATGATAGATAGATACACAGATTAACTCCGTTCGTGGTGTTGATGAATGTATTCGTCATGAAGAATTCGGAACAGAACTGTTGGCAGTGCGGGTGTTTCTGGTAAAATTAGATGTGTAAATGGTTGTATAGCAGCAGACAACGTACCTGTGGTTGTTCGACTATTAGTGTTGATCGTATTAGTATTCAGAGCTCCGAATTAATTACATCAAAGACAAATTATGCTCCTATCAAGCCGATATAATTTTCATCCTCCCAAATTTCGGTTACTTTACTAATTTAATCAAACAATGTGGATTTTATAGCACCTGTCATACAGTTTTCTCACGAGATTCCTATTAGCATAATTTAGATGCGATCATAAAACACTTACAAATATATGAACACTCGCACACATACACAAACACGATTACACCTATGTATAAGTTTATGTATTTCACTATATATATTTATATATATACACATATATATATACATATATATACATACATATATATACATATATATACATATACATATATATACATATACATATATATATACATATACCTGGCTTTGGGTAAATGAACATACAAAAGTTTCAGTTAATTATGATTTTATTTAACAAATTCTCCTCTCACATTTCTCCTCTTCAGTGTTTTTAAGCTCTATAAAGAACTCAGATATTTGGGCCTCCAACCAGGCCCTTCGCGACACCCTTAGAATCAGGAACTTTTCAGCGTCACCTCGTATATATGAATATATGATGCATACGGGCATATATATTTCTTTATTACTCACAAGGGGCTAAACATAGAGGGGACAAACAAAGACAGACAAAGGTGTTAAGTCAATTATATCGACCCCAGAGCGTAACTGGCGCTTATTTAATCGACTCCGAAAGGATGAAAGGCAAAGTCGACCTCGGCGGAATTTGAACTCAGAACGTAACGGCGTGCTAACGTTTCTACCAGCTTGCCGCCTTGCACACGGGCATATAATCATTTATCTCCCCCTCTCCAGTACTGAGCAAGTAATCTCTTAGTTCATTGTAAACTTGTGTAATTATAAACAAATATGACAGTTTATGTTTTCCAGATTCACTAAGACATTCGTCATCCCGGGACCTAAGCAGAAGACCCTTGCTCAAAGTAGCATGCATTGAAGCAAAACCTGAACCATGCCTTTGTATTTTTGATGTTACTAATTCATGGATTAGTAATAGCATGGATATGGATAATGGACGAGTATATCTGAGAAGAGCAGTTAGGAAGCACCGCCAGAAATACCGTGAAGGGGCCAGCAGCTCACTTTGGGAATAGAAAAGTGGAAAAAGTAGGAATTGTTTTGATAACTTCGACTGATTGGTTACGTAATTAACGGCGTTGAAAAACAAGTGTTAATTAATGAAACGAAAATTATTGTGAAAGTACGTATAAATCCCTGGCAAGCACTGGACAAAGACAATCTGTCCCTGGGGAGGTCTGTTAACACCGAAACGCGCTCTAACTTGTCACCGGTCTTGTCAATAGTCCGAAATTTGTATTAATTCACCAGTTAATACGTTAATCCGTGGAATTTTAATTTAATCTTACTAAACTGTTAGAGTTGTCATTGTTGCAGTTCTATACCACATATTAACGGTCCATTGACAGATAATCACCAACTGGTATCTTGGTGGCTTTAGGGGCGTCCTTTATGCTGCAAAGGCTTCACCGGGTCGCTGTCTTTAGGATAACTTTGTCCCTCACTTTGATCTCTTCCTCCAGTTTGGAGATCAGGAAACAGTAGCATGAATGCTATATTTTGTTCCTTGTCTAAATAGTTTTATGATACAATTATTTCCATATATTGATATAGTTTGTATCGCAGTAAGTATATTTGCATTCTGAGAGATGTTATGTTTCGCACGACTGAGGCCTTTGCATAATTTCCTTCAGCTAATAAGTATATCAATGCAACTCACTGATTTCTCATAATGCAACTATGTCCAACAAGATGCTGCGTGGAAAGATGAGAACAGGTTAAATTTCTCTGTCGTAAATGTATAGAAAGACCATAGTAACCGGCAGGTTTATGCGACAGTAGGCTACTACTAAAATATTAATAAAATATTACCTGGACATAAATGTTGGAAATCTACCAAAAGTATTTGGTAGATTATAATGAAATGATATTCTCCAGCTAAGTTGACATTACAGACGGACTACAAAGTAGGGAAACAAAATGAATTGGTTGTGGATGTCTTTGCTGTAATTGTTTAGCCCTAAGTTAACTCTAAACGATCAGATCTATAACCAAAGCTATTTCCATGATGACCAACTACTTTTATATTTCAGATTTACGAGGGGCGTTCAATAAGTAATGCCCCTGACCCACTTCCCATAGCAGTAGAGCAACGAAACTTGGCACAGTTATTAGTCTTTTTCTACGTAGGAACGACCCATGCAAAATTTCAGCTAGATCAAACAATTGCAAGTGGGTCAGAGGCATTACTTATTGAACGTCCCTCGTATATATAGAGGTGTAATGTCACTCAAACTACATGCTCTGGTGTAATTCCTTTCTTTTCTAAGACAGCGGAGGGTGACATGAAAGTATGCCTGCTACTTTCAGATGGCCGACTGGACCCTATTTCCCTAATCATTTAGATCTCTGATCAAAAGCATTTCAGCGATGATTACGGCTATATTTCCCAAAGTCCTTCATTTTTATATACCTACATTTTATTAGTAACACACACACACACACATCGATATTTATAAAGAGTGATACAGAGATACATATATATATGTGTGTATGTATGACTGCGTGTGCTTATATACACATAAATACACACGAATATAATTACAGGTGTATATAATTTCATTTGCGTGTCAACACTAGATTTTACTCCTTTTGTATGATTCTGAGGAATCGATTCTGTGTGTAGGACACCTCATACATGAATGTTCGCATATATTATTGAATAATAAGGGCAATGCGCATGCGACCGATGTTCGATGAAGCAACTGTAAATTGAAAGAAAAGGACTTATTCCAATCTCCTTGCTTATAATTATAAGCACGCGCGCAGGCACGCACACACATATACACATAAAATATACATAACATATGTATGTATGTATGTATGTATATATGTATGTATGTATGTATGTATGTATGTATGTATGTATGTATGTATGTATGTATGTAAAAAAAGGGTAGAGTCCTTTTGGTCATGAATGACCATAGGATAACACCTAGAAGGTTCCTCTCCGAAGCACAAGTCGAAGCAAGGCTGTTTATGGAAGACCAGCAGTCGCCCATGCATTCCAGCCTCCCCTCCCCACGCCACTGATGTTATCCAATGGAAAGGTAAAGGCCGACACATCTTGGCACCTGTGACGTAGCAGCACATTTCTGCAGCTCAATGAAATAAAGAGTCTTGCTCAAGAACACAACACACAGCCCAGTCCAGGAATCAAACTAACGATTGTTTATATGCTTATAGGAGTCGATTGTTTCCTTTGTTGAAAGTTTAGAGGTTATTTCTTGCTGGTCGTGCGACCAATGAGAGCCTCAGTGATAATTGCAATAGAAATGGTATTTATTTGTGACACAATTTCTTTTGTGCCATTTAGAATCATATTCTTTGCAAAGCTTTTTCCTTCTCTAATCCCACATTCTTTGAAACTCATAATTTCGTATCGTACTTGTGAAGGTTACACGGAAAGGTTACGTAATGGATTGTTATTCAGTGTAGGTATTAACCTCTCCGCATCTACATCATTCCATGGTAGTTAATTAAGAAGCTTAAATATTCAGGAGACGACATTTGGCATTAAAATTACGTGACATAAAATTTGATGCCACAATTAGAAAAACAAACCTTCCAGTTTAGAGGGAGGAGGTCAAATATGGAACGACAAAAAATGGGAGATACTGCGAGGGAAAAAAAATCATTGTTTTCAGAAATACAAGAACAATATAGAATTTGATCTGTTTTTGACATTTTAAGATGTTTTGTGTTCAACAATAAATAATCACTTTTACTTCGACAATTAAAGGTTTATTCTTTTAAACAATAGGGAAAGGATTTCTAAATTTTATTTCATAAAGTAGATCTCATTACGAGCCTGGAATTCAAAATGTGAACACGTAGATCTCCGCTTCTCGCAACAAAGCGCTTTTAACTGCTGGTCGACAATGGGATCTGACTACAATGGCAGAAAAGATCTAATGCACAACAATTGTTGCTTTTATTCATATCATGCAAAATCTCTCATTTCCAAGAAATTCCCATGTGAATAAAATTAAAACTGATGCACTATATATACATAGATACATACATCCATCCATCCATATATATATATATATATATATATATATATATAATATATATATATATAATATATATATATATGTATGTATGTATGTATGTATGTATGTATGTATGTATGTATGTATGTATGTATATGAATATTGTTTCATTATCCTTATTTACAATATGTACGATCATTGTACAAATATGTGCAAGCCATGCAATAATGCAAGCATGCAATAATTTCTTCTCGAGCTTTCTCTTATGCAGCAAATGGAACTTATGCTATGCGTGTAGTTCCTGAAGAGTACTATAGACTACTAGTGGAGCCCATGGAAATTCCGCAGAACGAAAATGCTTAAGCTATTTAAGAGAGAAAGGATGACTTGCAATTCCCTTCTAGTCACAAGGTTTTATGATTTTTAAATTTTACTCTGTTAAACACTTTGTATTTCTCTCTTTCTGTCTCTACGTCTTTAACAAACATTTTAACCATGTAATTTCCGTTTTCATGTCTTTAACATTCCTCTTTTGCTCTTCAACTCTCACTTCCACTAACACATGAGTGGCTAGCTACTCTCACATTCACTCTCACACTCCCTCTTCCTCTCTCCCTCACTAACTCACTCCACCTATTCCTCCTCTCTAACAAACTAAAGCGTATAGTGTGAACGAACAGGCGGAAGAATAATGTTATAGATTTAATTCGATAAAGAACTTTTCCCAACCAACACAACACCACAACCATCACCACCACCACCATCATCATCACTATAGTTTCAGTAAGAAAGCTCATTTCAATTCAGTTCAGCTGTTTTTTTATATCTATTTTTCTTCGTCTCGGTGTATCTCTACTCTGACTATACAAACGCTCTCTCTCTCTCTCTTACTCTCTGTCTCTCTTACTCTGCCCCTCTCTCCCTCTCTCTCTCTCTCTCTCTCTCTCTCTCTCTTTCTCAATGTAACTACCTTCCTTGCCCATCTCACTCCATGTGCCTTTCTTTTACCTTACCACCAGAACATCTCCCTCTGCTAAATATTGTATCCTAAACATATCCATTTTACTTCTCCATCCCCACCCTACAGCACGTAGTTAACACATCTCTCTCCCTCTTTTCTCTCGCCGTCTTTTTCTCTCACTCTTCGCCTCCCATTCTACTAACCACATGAGTGAAGCATTCTTCTTTCTACTCTATTCACATTCCTCCCCTCTCTCCCCCTCTCACTCTCTCTCTCTCACACACACACGCACACACTTTGGCACCACTTCTCACTCACTTCACCTCCACTGCTCTAACTAGCTAAAGTATAACGGGCGAACGAACAAGCAGGTTATTATGTAGACTGTACATATTTAAGTTCAGGATTTCTTTTTCTATACCTTAATTAACAACTATGTTTTTATATTTAGACAAGTTTATTTACTTACTTTTTGTTTCCGATTCTGCCACGCAGGTCTCCATTACATGCTGTGTTCGTGTTTAGTAACTATTTACATTAGTTTCCCTTTATGCTTTACCAGATTATTTTGCTACATATAATAGCTATGAAATATAAAAATATTCTAATTCCAGAAAACTCCTACCTCTATATATTCGGAGCAAATATAATATTTCTGGGTGAGATTTTCACTTCGGTATTTTAAATACGATCATTATTGAACTTGTTTTCCCGTCTAGACTTGGTAATTCATTTAGTGTCCAGTTGAGAATATTATAACTGTAACTTATCACTGGAACAGCTAAAGTATTGATTCCTATTATCTTATTTATTGTACATTTTTGTTTTACATTTATCTCTGTTTTAAGTATTAATCTAATGCAGCTATAATATTCCTATCTAACCTTTTCTTTCATATATGTGTGTTAGACACTCTTTGCTTCATTAATTCCTAACTATTTGTAAGTCTGGCTTGGCTCTAATTCACTTACCTCTGTTCCTTTATCTAACATGAAATTATTATTATTATTGTCATTATTATTATCATTATTATTATTATTAATATCATTATTATTACCATTGTTATTATTATTATTACAACTAATACAACTATCATCACTATTATTAGAATTATTATTATCGTTATTATTATTATCATTACTATTATTATCATCATCATCATTATCATTATTACCATTATTATTATTATTACCATTATTATTATTATTATTATTATTATTATTATTATTATTATTATTATTATTATTGAGAAAGTAGCGCATGCCATCAAAGTGATACGGGGCTATAAATATACGAAGCTCAGTATAACCATATGTGCGTGACAAGGTCATTTTATATCAAGATAAACAGCACATGATCCTGCAGGTGGATTCCAGTTAGAATTTTCTTCTGGTCGAGTAACCAGAAGGTCCCTGAATAAGGTTAGTTTAAGGATGTTGAACGAAATACCTATGTTTCCAAAAGGGAATTATTCAAACATCTCACAACACACGGCTATGATGCTCCTCCACTACTTCTGCTTGTGATCAGAGATGCACATATCACCAGCCACTAAGAGACATGGTCAACTGGTTATGGTCAAACAACTGACAAGCAACTCTATGGTAATGAGCAGAATATTTGCTGTAGCCCATTTTTTCAACCAAGACCGATAAAATATTAGGGCTGATGTAATCGACACTAACCCGCTTCCGAAGCTTGTGAACCTGTGCGAAAATTTGAAATCAGTATTATTATTGTTGCTGTTGTTCTTGTTAACATCCCCTTTATTTGCCACAAGGGGAGGGAGAAATATAATAGAGAAGCGAAATGTTAAACACAGGTATACAAAGATGTTATGCTATACACACACACACATACATGCACACACATGAATACATGCATATATATATATATATATATATATATATATACAGAAAAACAGACGTACAGAGACGCTGACGGACAAATATATATAAACCGTAATTGTATATAAGTACACTGATATATATAATAATTAGATTATTATTAATTATTATTATTATTATTATTATCATTATCATTATTATTAATAATAATAATAATAATAATAATAATAATAATAATAATATAATAATAATAACAATAATAATAATAATAATAATAATAATAATAATAATAATAATAATAATAATAATAATAATAATGATAATAATAATAATAATGCTCCGTGCTCAATAGCAACATGGATGTGCAACACCGGGCTCTCCATTAAAAAACAAATCTAATCTAATAATATCGGTGGGGATAAAGGAACCTGTGGAAAACTTAAAGGAAGTGGTGTTTTAACGTAAATAATCACAAAAACGAAATTCTACTGCCATACAAAGCACAGTTTCTCCTATGCACGATGTCTCAGTGAAATGTGTGCGAAATCAACACCGGAAAGTTTAGAAATTATTAAATGGAAATGGAACAAAACAATAAGTACGTAAATTGAGTAATTACGCATACACTCAAATGTCTATGCAGTAATCTATATATTTTAATGCCCATAGGACTACACATATATCTCAATGTTTATTCAACTATGTAAAACTTACAGGACACACATACACGCATATGAAAACACGTGTCACAAACGAAGCAAAAACAAAAACAAAAAAAAAATTGTTATTTTTTACACTAACACAGAGTTTAAAAACCTGGAAAACTGATGACTGGATGTTAAAACTTGTCACAACGCTTGAAAATAAGAAAGCATTATACACAGTAACAAAACAGGCAAAGGACAAATTTGTTGTCATTTTGAATGTCTGCAAAGACATGGATTCGTCCCGGTTGTTTGGGGCTCGTTTTCGTAAAAGACAAGTTATTCGTTATTAAAGTGATACTTCCTTAACAAAAGAGAACCTATCTTACACAGGCGATTGCTTCCTCGCTTAAAACTGATACGTGACCACCTCGCGTTGTTTCAGGATTTTAGGATCGTTTCGTAGGCGTGTTTTCTTTGACAGTTCTGACAGTTGTGTGGACTCTGCTTATTCCTCATCTTCATAAATAAATAGTTTTATATTGCTACGTGGAGGGGCTCCCATGTGACATATTTATTGCTATAGTTGCTATCATTGCAGTTGATTCTCATGTGCTGGTTAACGCTGGCAGAAGGAATTCTTTGATCTTAAATTCTAACAATTACAGCAATCAGAAGGGTTTTTTTTGGTGTTGGTCATTCTTTCATTTAAATCGTTTGTTAATAAATACTATCATCATCATCGTCGTCATCATCAACAGCAGCAGAAGCAGCAGGGGATTAGCAGAATCACACGGGCATCTTTCTGAGTTCAAATTTCGACAATGTCAACTTTGCTTTCCATTCTTCCGAGTTCAGTAAAACAATGTAATCGATGGAACATCTTTTCCCAAATTTGTGGAATTATGTTCATACATATGTACATTCATGTATATGTACATATGTATTTGTTTACTATTGACTACCAGACAAAAAAGGTGTTAGTTACCATAATAGTGATTAATAACATAGTATTTCAGTAAGGCTGCGAGCTGCCAGAATCGTCAGCACCCGGGCAAATGGCTTATAGGTATGAGCTTGTCTGTGTTCAAATTCTCCTCAGTTTTGGGGTCGATAAAATAAGTTCCAGTTGCCCTGGGGTCAACATAATCGATACAGCCCCTACCACCACCACCGAAATTGCTGGCCGTGCTCCAGAATTTAAATCTAATATTGTATTTTAGTTGTAATGGGTTTGAAAACTATGAACAGCCACAGGCGAGACAACTCGGAATAGAAAGAGACTGAGTCGTCGCGAGCAAGGTGTATATATATTAATATTATTTTGGTCGACTCAAAAAATATATATATGTATATATATATATATAATATTATATATATATACAGAGTAAGACAGGCAAACAGACCAACAGAAAGACAGGCAGAGATAGATGAGAGAGAGACACAGAGAAAATAAATAAGTCCAAATTAATACCAAACTTTCTCCATCAATCCTATACAATGTGAAGCTGTTTCGTCTACACCACTCACATAATGCATAAAAAATTTACCATTACTATACGAGTACGTAGAACGTCGACATACATAAAATAATATACAAAGAAAAGAAGAATGTACAATACACTTACGAACAGATCAATATAATAGAAACTCATATACACACGCACAGACAAAAGTAATGCGTGAAGATAAATATGCGCAAACATGTATACACCTGAGGCATATTGATCTCAGGTGTATACAAAACTGTTCGTACTTCTTAATTGTGGACGACATCTACCTCCAAGGAAAACAATGCTTAATATTAGAAATATATTTGCCAAAACATGAACACAAGGAACATTTCTTTCTAAGAGAAAACAGTAATATAAAAGATAGGAGACTTAGAAATAGATTCTAAATAACACTGAGACACATGTGCACGAAACTATATGTGGTCGGTGGAAGTGTATGCAGGCGTTTCGATATCTATCTAGCTATATATACATATAATGCATACATATGTATGTATATATATATATATATAACATATATATATATATAATATATATATATATATAAAATATATTATATATATATATCTACATACTATATAATTATATATATAACATATACATATATTATATAATTATATAATATATATACATATATATATATATATTCTATATATATATACATATACATATATATATGTATATATATATATACATATACATAATATATATATATGATTATATATATATACATATCATATACATATATATATATATATATGTATATATTATATATATATATATATATATATATATATATATATATAGTTTTACTAAAGAATTGAAAACAATTCTAGGAGTATCTGACTTAGTAAAGGGCAATCTCAATAGAATAAATTAATTCAAGAGATGATATATATATATATATGTGTGTGGTGTGTGTGTAGATATGTGTCTGTTCGTGTGTGTGTGAGTGTAAATATATATATGTATATATGTATATACATATACATACATACATATATAATATATATACATATATCCATATGTATATACATACACACACGCAGAGACAAACATACACACACATATACATAGACACATACACACATATATATGTATATATGTATGTATATATGTGTGTATGTAAGTATTTAGCCTTAACACGATTCCTATTCCATTATTTTCTTCTGGTGGCGTATCAACTTCCAGCAGAAAGTTTAGTTGAAGTCTCGTCAGAGAATTTGTTACCATGAATGATAATATCGCTTTGTTAGAATTAATCATCGCCTCATCAGGAGTTATGAGAAAAAGATTAATGAGATAATTTAATTCAAACTTTATATGAACGGCCAGAAGGCAGACATTTATATACAGAAACCAGCTGAAGTATCTGAATGATGTATCTAACCACTCTAATTGTAAGTCATGGGAATAGAAATTGAAATACAAAAACTGAATCCCTAAATCTATGTCACTCTTTGCTCGCGCCGAACAACGGTGCCGCTGCCAATCGCTTGCTCCCAAGTTTACTTAATACTACTCAATGCCTCTAGAGAGATTCCGTGCTACATCAGCTGTTTGTCCGCGCTTCGTCCAATGTGTCTTCACTTCGGAGCACTGGACAGAGATAGCATCGCATTCGTGCATCGACCGGCACACGCATTCGTGCTCGTTCTCGATACCGCTGACGACGGCCTTTCGATCGCACTGCGTCTCCTGTTCGCCGTTGCCCGGTCGGACGTCCCCCGTTTGTCAAAGAAAGTCTTGCCTCGACGCAACAAGGCAATCCCGCGGCCGCCTGTCTCTGTCTCCTCGTTGCCTCTCGGCTGCGCTGCGCACTCGCTTCTGCAAGCAAAAGCGAACCGACCTTCTTGTCGCTGGACTGTTTCTCCTCTTCCGTTCGTTGTTCGTCTTTCGTCTTCCTTTCCGCTGCGCATCCGCCGCGCGGCCAATGCCGATCATTTCGAACCACTTCCACCCGTCTTTCCGTTCGTCCGTCCGCCCGTCTCTCTCTGTCTCCCTGTCTGTCTTTCTCTGTCTCCCTGTCTGTCTCTCTCTCTCTCTCTCACTCCCTCTCTCTCTCAATCCCTCTCTCTCAATCCCTCTCTCTCTCTCAATCTCTCTCTCTCTCTCTCTCTCTGTGGATAGGTTGACTTGCTAGAGCAGTGGGCAAACTATCTTTGTATTCACTCCAGCTATTCATATTCTGGCATCAAACCCGCCCTATAACAACTTACATTTAAACGTTTCGGTTTTCATAAAACAAACTAGCAGAAGAGTAATGGGTTGATTTAATCAATTAAAACACTAAGTGGCGAACGATTACTGCATTATTGCATCCGACAGAATTATATATCGGAATTAAAGCTTCGCACTGAGCGTAATAGCATCAATATCTCAGGAGATATGTGTATATGTATACACACACACACACACACACACACACACACACGAACATATATATATACACACACACAATCACAAGCGCACATACACACATGTGCACACACACAGATACACATACACACAAGCACACGCATATGTATTTGTGGATATGGCAGTGGGGTATTCTTATCTGTGCATTATGAAGAAATATATAAGTAAATATATGTGTGCGTGTGCATGTGAATGTATATATATGTATATATATATATATATATATATATTATATATATATATATATATATAGTATATAATATATATATATAAATCTTTATTCCATAAATAGATATCTTTTATATTATATATATATAGAGAGAGGAGAGGGACAGACAGACAGATATATATTCTTATATACATTTATATTTCTTTATATAATACATACATATATATATATATCTTTATATGCATATATATATATATATATACTACACACACACACACATATATATACATACACACACACACACACACACACATAAATAAATAAATAGACACAGACAGGTACATATTCCTAATAGCCAAAAGTACGTATTTTAAATTTATTGCATTATGTCCGTGTTAGATTTATTGCTAAGTAATATCTCATAAAGTTCTCAACGCACCACTCTGAGATTTTCAATGGTTTTAAATTCATCAAATGATATCTTTTCGTCTCTCTGTTATCTTTTGAAACATTGTCCACGAAGTATGAAGCACGTCAGTGTGGAGATATACAACATTTTTGTTTTTATGGTTACTGATTTTGATTTTAAATTTCATTTGCTTGTTTTGTTCTTGCCAACTAAACAACTCGTGTTTGTAAATTTTGTAGATTGTGCGAGTAAATATTTTTTTCTTGGGTGCAATTGTGGCTGTGGTCGTGGTGGTGTTGGTGGTGGAAGTCGTATTTCTAGTTCGCTGTTCAAAGCGAAGTCAGAATTCGTTTTCATTTTGGGTTCCACCTCTGTGAATTGTTACATTTTTTTACATTATTGATGTAGTGTCTTTCTTACGGTAGTTGTTGGAGTATGTATGTAACTACTCTAATTGAATTCACGGCAATATCATCGATTAATTTAACCACGCTGCGGGCCGTTTCTCCGTTCGTGTGCTTACACTGTCCTTCAAGATAGCATCTGTGACACGCTTTATACATGGTTTCACAGTATTTTCAAAGTTCTAACTGTGCGCAGTCGGTAAATATTTCCAGCACGTGTATTTCTTTAATAGATATGACTTACATAGCCGGGACTTGATGTGCCACCTCGCTTTTTTCTGTCATTATGATATTAAATTTCGTTTACACATTCCGGAAGTAACATCGCTAAGAATTACAGTTTAGAAACTCCCGTTGACATGTCACGTGTTTTTCTTATCAAGATGTTCTGGTGCATGGGAATTGCCCCTTTTGTATCGATACCAATTGCGAATCGTTTCCTAGCTCCTCTTTACATTCCGCCTGGACATTGTTAATCGATTTCAAATAAGTTTAGGTGCAGGCGAAAATCTTGTACGTGATTTTAAGTTCACAGGATGGGCAGACTGTAATCCAGAAAGTTAGGTGAGTAAAAACCAGCTTTATTCAGGGGTTGAATTTTGAATTAGGTAAAATATGCAAGCGAAGATTAGAAATTACATTCTCAAGAGAAACAAATGTCGCCAACACACACGAGACCGACATGGTGGAAACAAGGTGAGAGTGATTAAGAGAGGGACGGACGGACATCTCATGAAGGCAATTTAAAATGAAAGCTTGGTGTAAAAACACAGAGGAGGAGAAAGAGGAAGAAGGAGAAAAAGAAGAAGAAGATGAAGAAAAAGAGGGAAGGGGAGGGGAGTAGTAAGTAGTAGTAGTAGTAGTAGTAGTAGTAGAAGAAGAAGAAGAAGAAGAAGAAGAAGTGGGGCGGGGAAGAAGAAGAAGAAGAAGAAGAAGAACAACAACAACAACAACAACAAGAGGAGGAGGAGGAGGAGGAGGGAGAAGAAGACGAAGAGGGAGGGAGAGGAATATAACGAACTAAGTTGAGAATTTCCTTTCGTTTGATTATTTCTGTTTACAAAAGTAAAGGCAGGAGGGTGAGTAAAGAATTGAGTAAAAGTTATTAAAAGTGAAATCTAAGAAAAGCACGTGGCGGGGGGGGGGGTCTGTAGAAGGAGTCGAAAGTGAAGGGAAATGTATCAAAATTCTTTTGGATAGGGAGTATCAAACTATAAGAGAGAGGGACGTGGAAATGTAAGAGGAAATATTACAGTGAGATAAATGTTGGTGTGATTTAGATGAGACAAAACAACACAAAGCTTAAGGAATATTTGGAATGAATACACACACACACACACGATCACATGCTCATACACACACATGCGCACATACACACAGGTTTCTGGGATACATACACGCTCACACGTAGAAATACATAGGCACAAATCCGGCAACAACGCACTCACACGCAGATGCGCACACGTTTGTGGAACTCTCTCTCTCTCTCTCTCTCACACACACACACATACACATTAAGGAAACAATCACTCATCCACACACATACGAACATGTGCATTTGCTCAGATGACCCCCCCCCCCTGAACATCACAAACCTGCACACTACCTCCCACACTCGCGCACAAGCACACATGCATACACGTAATCTGTACTCGCAACCCACATATGGAACTACATCCATAAATCTTTACGTGATGACAAGCGAATCCCAATAAATATGAGGCCGAGCTGACCCTGACCACGAACAGAAGGGCGAATCCCTAACGAGGTCATAGATGGGCAATGCACACACACGCACACACACACTGACAAATATATAAGCACACACTCAGGCAAACACGCGACTGTACACAAACATTCATACACACACGAACACGCCCACGTGCACGCATACTCACGCATTTACTCTCACCACGGGTCTTGTACGCAACCGCACAGCTACATACAAGCATGCCTCCACACAGGCACAAGACTACTTCTCAGACAGAATCAAGAGCAGGAACATTTCATTGATGAGGTCGAGGAAACTATTGAATTTTTAACCAACGCAATAAACAAACGATCGATTGGTTAGTTGGATATTTAACCGACTGACTAAAGAAGTGATATTGAACCAGTGCGTGTTTTCTATAATTATTGGCCTAATGACCTCCCCACTACATATACATAAATATACATATATACACATGAACAGATATATAAACATGTATATATAAATACACAAACATACAATGCATATATATATATATATATATATATATATATTATATATATATGAGAGGTGTTGGTATGTAGAAGACCAAGTAAGTGGTTTGGACAGACTGTAGTGAAACTCCTGGTTCGATATATATTTCGATATATATTTATATATTTTATATTTTATTTCTATTTTCATTCTCTTATGTTCCTCTATATTCCTTATCTTTACCTTTTCTTTAGTAATTCCTTATTTCGGACTCAAATAATTACCTCTATTTAACCATGTCACATCGTCTCTGATGTCGAGATATCCATAATATTCCAGAAACAGTTGTAACTGTCTTATAAATGTTCTGAAAACTTCTCACAGCCCTGGCTTTGTTATCTCATTTTGTCTAATATATATGTATATATATATATATATATATATATATATATATATATATATATATATATATGGGGAACGTTTACGAAAATAACAAAAGACGAAGACAGGTGATGTACAAAACAGACAGATGTATTAGTATAACGCTCAGAAATAGAAAAAGTCTTTTAGGTTTCGAGCCTAGCTCTTCTGCAGAAAGGGACACAGAAAAAACAAGGAGAGAAACAAGGAGAGAAAAAATGTGTGTAGTAGCTAACGCTCTAATATATATATATATACATACAGTTATATATATATATATATATATATATATATATATATATATATATTATATATATATATATATATATGTGTGTGTGTGTGTGTGTGTGTGTGTGTGTGTGTGTGTGGTGTGTGTGTGTGTGTTGTGTGTGTGTATACATATAAGCAAGTGTACATAATATATGCGCACATCTATACATAGGGTCACTACAGGGGAGCATATATACATAATTTATTGACACTGAATAAAAAGTACAACGTTAAAAAAGAAATTGACTAATATTAAATAACACGACTGAGAAACAACATGCAAACATCTCCGAAAATAACTCAGAGAAAAACTAATAAAATACAACGGAAATATAAAGTAATATAAAAAAAATAATAAAAATATTTATTGAAAGCACAAGCGTAAACGAGAAGTGAATGGAGAGCATGACAGGGTCCCTGCAGGCTTGAATATCGTAACGTGTGACAAAGCTGAGAACAGTAGCTAAAATTAACATACATACTGCTCTGATATTTCATTTTGCTCTCTATCTATAAACTATACTGTGTTTTATCCGTTGTGTCGTACAGGAATGAACGAGGAAGCTTCTATGTTACGGCGTGCAAACATAACTAGCAAACATCTATGTGATATGTGATAAGGTAGAATAGTTGGTTTATATAAGCGATACTTTTCTAGAGCCCCTCAGTCCGAAGGCGAGGAAAAGTGCTCTGTCGTGTAACTGAGAACTGTATCAATAAGGTTTGCGTGTTTTGGGAGGCTGGAGTAAATATCTTACTCTATTTATGTCGAAATATTAAGGTTAATTTATGATGCATACATAGTCCGTCTTCCGCTATCTGTCTCTTTCTCACTCTTTCTCTCTCTCCTCCCCTCTCTCTAGTTCTCATGCATACATACGTCATTTCCCGTCATTTCCAGCCACCATTTATTAAGATGATAACTGAAAGACCAAAAGTAACCCGTGAGTAAGACTGAACCAGAAATAGGTTGATAATAAATATCAGCTTCATTAAATATAATGCGTAATCAGTATTTCCAATATAATCTAAAACGCACACACCCATGTACATATGCTTATAAGTGTGTGTCAATTAGGATTTGATAACGCTTAGTGCATTAATTTGATAGCTAAGAATTTATTATATTCTTAGAGTGAAATAATTTGACAGCAACTCGAGTTTCATGTACAAAAGAAAATAGCTGGTCTGGTTTGCGTAACTTCGGAATACCATAAAATGACTTCCCAAATTGGATCAGAAATGTTTTCTGATTCATACAGGGCCAAATATCTTTTTGAGAAACTTAAAATCTATATCAATTTAAGTTAATAATTAACTGAAGACAACCCATCAAGCCAAGTAAAATCGCAGTCATGACAGATACTGGTGTCACACAAATTTGTGCCCCCAAGTTGATGGCGCATAAAAACACCTCGGTATCGCGCAAACGGCGCTTTGCCAGTGGCATGTAAAAGCACCCATTACACTCTCGGAGTTGTTGGCGTTAGGAAGGGCATCCAGGCGTAGCAAACCATGCCAAGTCAGACTCGAGTCCGGTGCAACCTTCAAGCGTGCCATCCCGGTCAAACCGCCCTACCCATGCCAGCGTGGCTAACGCACATTAAATGATGATGATGATGATGATGATTAACGGTTATCGAAGTTAACTTTTCGATTAACTTCTTGTCTTTCATGTTTATTGTTGTTGTTTGAGTACAGCCATCGTTGTAGTGTAAGGTTATAAATTAGCTTAATCGTTAGAACATGTCAGATAACTCTGCAGAATTCATTTGAGCTGCATGCACTCTGTGTTCAAATACGTCCAAGGTCAGCTTTACCTTTCATTCTCTCAGGGTTTAATAAATAAAGTACCAGTCCTCTACTGGAATCGATTCTTCTCTCTATTTCTGTCTGTCTATCTCTTTCAGGAAGAAAATTACTATGGATGGATTCTGTAAGACCTAAAATTGCCCAAAACATACCACATGATAGTGTCTCGCCATCTATAGCTTGGATTTCAGTTAATTTATAACTATACGCATAAATATGTAATAATATATGCATGCATATTTCTATGAATATGTAAAAATAATATAAATATGTGTATACGAGGATGTGAATGCAGGTGTATATAAATGCACACATACACACACACAGAGGCATAAACACACGCATGCATATATATATAACCGTTCAGTCTCCCTCAGTAACCCTGACGTTACAGGTGGGTAAACCGCTGTTTACCGTAATGGGCATTTGACATTATCATTGCTTCATACATGCATACATACCAATGTACAAAGATATACACATATGTGCGTGTGTGTGTGTGTGAGTATGTGTGTGTGTGTCTGTGTATGTGTTAAGGTCATCTCTACAGATTTAACTCTAACCCTAACCCTAACTAAGCCTAACTCTCACCCTAAATCTAAAATAGATTGAAATGCAATAGATCGATACTAGGGTTATAATTATGGGTGACAATTTCATACGACACCACTACGGAAAATGGGATTTCTTTCTAGCGGTGTCAAATGAAAATGTCACCCATAATTATAACCCTAGTATCGATCTATTGCATTTCAATCTATTTTAGATTTAGGGTGAGAGTTAGGGTTAGGGTTAGGGTTAGGGGTTGGGGAAGGGTATATTTTTTTCTTCACAAATGTAAATAAACCCAATCTGTTTCTTAAAGGAGGGACATATTCATTATGGACAGAATGTTATTACCTAAATGGACGTAAGCGATTGGTTAAAATTGCCGAAATGCTCGAAATTAAAGGCGAAATATCTTACAACCTATAGAATTTTCTCAATAAAGCCAAGAGAAAATGATGTTTTATAAACACATTCTACCAGTATACGAAGTTTAAAACTTTTTAGTTACCTAGAAATTATGTTACAAAGTGCCGTTCAAAAGGAAAATTCTATAGGAATTACAGCCAGCACTGAATTCGTTACGACGTTTCGTACCCGGGACACCTGACGTAAACAGCAATGAGAGTGAAGATGACAAATGGGTAACGGTCGTATATATCATATTTCGGGAGTTTTGCTCCTTCACTTGCATCCATATACAACCCATTAAACATCTATAAATTCATTGCTTAAATAGCCACTACATATAACAGTGTAGCATTATTGGATATACCAGTTTACATATTAAACACATTCCTAGACCTGGTACGTAAATACTACTGACGTATAAATATGAATGACAATATTTCGTTATGCATCCGTAATATGTTACGGGGTATATTGAACGTTATTATAAAAACGTTTAATAAACTTGCAGCACGTTATGGCTCCATAACGAAATACCCTCTGTCTACAATATCTTTTCGGATCACCACTACTATTTTTTATCTCCCCTCTTTCTAGCTATCCTGTCTGACCACCTCTGTCCGCCATTCGCCATGATTGATCGCTAGCAACTACACCTTTTTGATTTTCTCTCTCTGATTATTTCTGTGTTCCTTTCTGTCGAAGAGCGTAGGTTCGAAACGTAAAAGACCTTCTCACTTCCCGAGCGTTAAACTAATACATCTGTTCATTGTTTACACATCCGTCTTTGTCTTTTGTTTTTATTTTGGTAAATTCCAACTATATATATGTTTAGATATATTTATGAGTGGCTGTGTGGTAAGTAGCTTGCTTACCAACCACATGGTTCCAGGTTCAGTCCAACTGCGTGGCACCATGGGCAAGTGTC
>NC_043002.1:105474967-105512467 GCF_006345805.1 Octopus sinensis
TACTATTAAATCAAATACTGAACCGAAAAATCATTCTGTTTTTTGCGGTTCTTTTCCGTATTGTTCACTTCAAACTCTATTACAAGATGCAAATATTCGTATTTAAATATAAACGTAGATATATTTATTTATTTATTTATTCATTCATTCATTTATATATTTACATTGCCGTTTATCTAGAATACAAATATATTGTCATTATTGACAATGCGACTAAAATATCATGTCTAACTGTGCATCAACCTATCTATCTATCTATCTATCTATCTATCTATCTATCTATCTATCTATCTATCTATCTATCTATCTATCTATCATCTATCTATCAATCTATCTATCTATCTATCTATCTGTCTATCTATCTATCTATCTATCTATCTATATATATATAGTTTAAAAAATAATGAAACCGGGAAACCGGGCCCATGGGCCTGGCTAGGCTTTAAAAGGACGCATTTATTATTATTATTATTATTATTATTATTATTATTATTATTATTATTATTATTATTATATATATATATATACACATATATATATATATAAAATAATAAATGCGTCCTTTTAAAGCCTAACCAGGCCCATGGGCCCGGTTTCCCGGTTTCATTATTTTTTAAACTAACAACAACTATATCAAGGATAAAAGTAGCTAGAACTCACCAAATGCAGAATCGTAATGTGTATCTAATTTCGATTGGTGGCTCACACTGACACAATAATAGTGTTTTCACGAGAGTGTAGCGTAAATTACAGTATCTCGTTGAACTCAACTAGAAGAATAGAACATCTTTCAAATATGTGGTGTGACATGGTGGCCAATTATTGTAAGGGAGATAATCACACGTCAGATCAGACAAATGAATTTTTAATCGAATACCAAGGAAATCTTAAAATTGCTTGCCATAGCTTATCATGATTATCGCCATTTCATTCTTATTCGTGAAGGCATCATGGCTTAGTGGTCGTGAATTCAAATCCCGGCAATACATTGTGACCTTGAGCAAGAGACTTTACTTCTCATTGCTCCAATTCCTCAGCTGGAAAAAATGAGTATTTCAAAGGGGACTGCCTTGTCACACTGAATCTTCCCGAGAACTACGTTAAGGATACACGTGTCTGTTGGGTGCTCAACCAGTTAGACGTTAATTTCACGAGCAGGTCGTTACCTTGATCGCATCAACTGGAACCCTCGTCGTCGTAACCGACGGAGTGCCATTCTTATTAAAATCATCCGCATTACATAACCAGAGGCCAATAATTTGAACTAAATTAAGCATTGTACGAAGATATAAACGAGAGATGTCGCTGATAAGAAAGGTGTGGGTTTAAGTTAATTAGTAATAGAATTAATTGATTGTCGACCGGCGCACAAATCGTAACCTGTCCTTCTACTGTCCCCCTCATCTGATGACCACGTGAAAAATACAAGATAATCAATATCATCACCATCACTATATGTTACTCTCGCAAGCGTCATTGATTTAAAAAAGGAGCAAGCCAGGGACGTCATCTGCATAGAAAATTAGTTAAGATAGTTAACATGATTATTATATGTCATATACCAAAAACAAAAACCCATTGTCTGCCGCTACGTTCTGAGTTCAAATCCGCCGAGGTCGACTTTACTTTTCATCCTTTCGGGGTCGAAAAATTAAGAACCGGTTACGCACTGGGGTTGATGTAATCGACTTAATACTTTTGTCTGTCCTTGTTTGTCCCCTCTATGTTTAGCCCCATGTGGGGTAATAAAGAAATATATCTAACGTGCAACAATCGAAGGCACGAACGCTCTCACAAATCGAACGTTGTAATAGATAATATAACAGAAACGATATGATTAGTGATTGTTGCTGGTGTTGTTTGTTATCACATAAACATTTCTGGTTATCTTCGCCGTGCAATTTAATATATTAACGATAACGCAGCTATCGCTCGGTCTAACTCCCGATCTCTCTTTAACTGTTTAATTATATAATTATTTCTAGGTAGCTATTTGATGCTCCTTATGCTATATATGTCAACGCTAATTTAATTGCTATTTTAGTTTATAAATCAAGTAATTAATGAACTAACTAATTATCTCGAAGTGATTAAGCAGGAAATCTGAGCCGTTTTTGACTCAGATCTCAAGTGGGACACTACTGCGATGATGCTGAAAATCTACTCCACCTTAGGTCGGTTCTTTAAGATTTGGTAGTTCTTTCGAAAGTCTTCCGATGACAAAATCAATAAGTTAGCAGTCGACAGATCACTGTGACATTGGAGTGTAATTCTAGATGTTAGAATAGAGATTAGTGAACTAGGACGAGATAGGGAAGCGGATGGGAATCATAGAGGGGGGAGCAAGAGAAAGAAATGATAGGGGATATTAATGAGGGGGTAAGGTTTTGAGAAAGATATAGAGATATTAGTAGTGTTTGTGGGTGAGGTGGGGTTGTATGTAATACACGGGGCGGGGATAGAAATAAACAAAGAAACGGAGAGGCGGGAGAAAAGAGACTGCCAGAAGTAGTAAGAAGGAAGAGGAATCAATAGTTACAGAGAGATAGAGAGAAGAATAGATAAAGAGGTAGAGGGTGAAGTGGGGGTGGATGTACAGGGGTTAATTACTCATACACACATAGATGCACACACATACATCCGTGCGCCTATATGGATGAGTTTATATAGAAATGTTGGTGATGTGAACAGGAGAGCAGAACTGAAAACAATGAGTATATATATTATTTGTTATTAATAATCGGTTGAAGCTAAAGAGACACTTGAGGGCCGAGAGTTTCGTGCATTAGGAAGATGAGTGATAGTGTATGAAATTCCTGGTCATTAGGTCACGCGGTAACTTTTCTTTCCCTTATTATATATATATATATATATATATATATATATATATATAGAGAGAGAGAGAGAGAGAGAGAGAGATAGATAAATACATTAAAAGGCTTCCAAATGAAGAAGCGAGTGCTAGATACACAAAAAGGGGATATCTAGCACTCGCTTCTTCATTTAGAAGCCTTTTAATGTATTTATATATGAATAACGTATAGTCTAATGACAAATTCGTCTTTTGTGCCAGGTCACTGGTAATAATAATTTTTTTTTATTACCCTATTTACTATGTTTATATATATATATATATATATAGAGAGAGAGAGAGATAGATAGATAAAGAGAGAGGGAGAGAGAGAGAGAGAGAGAGTGACAACAACAGAAAGAGCGGTTGTAAGAGTATCTGACGCCTCAAAAATAGACATAACTATAACGTTAATAGGAGCTCTATCTAAAATTACAAAAGCCTCAACAGAAACACAGAGCACTCACGCATGCAAACGTGGCCTCCATTCTGTGTCAGGCATCTCCGAATCCAGGATCTCATTGTCAGAAAAAGGTTGAGAGGTTGGTATTGAGACGAGAAGAAACAGGTATAAAAAATGAGTAGAATGTATATTCTCATTATGTTTCGGCTATCCTTCAGAAAGGAACCCGACGATCATCGATTCACTACTACTACTACTACTACTACTGCTAATACTACTACTACTACTACTACTACTACTACTACTACTACTACTAGTAGTAGTAGTAGTAGTAGTAGTAGTAGTAATCTTTTCTATTCTGGGCACAAGGCCCGAAATTTGGAAGTAGGGGGGCAGCTCATTGGATACGCAACTGGTACTTATTTAATCGACCCCGAAAGGAGGAAAGGCAAGGTCGACCATGGCGGAATTTGAACTCAGAACGTAGCGGCAGACGAAATACCTATTTCTTTACTACCCACAAGGGTCTAAACACAGAGGGGGCAAACAAGGACAGGCAAACGGATTAAGTCGATCATATCGACCCCACTGCGTAACTGGTACTTATTTAATCGACCCCGAAAGGATGAAAGGTAAAGTCGACCTCGGCGGAATTTAAACTCAGAACGTAGCGGCAGACGAAATACCGCTAAGTATTTCACCCGGCGTCCTAACGTTTCTGCCAGCTCGCCGCCTTATATAATAATAATACCAACAACCTATCTCACTATAGCCAACAGGAAGAGAAAAACATTTTAACGAATGGTCGAGGCACTCCACCATTCAGCAATGCTCGTGCACTGCCCATGTATAGCTGTAAGGTATTCTCCGCTCTGCACGCATCTCGGAAAGCTTCACCTGGTGACTCTCTCCTACCTGTAGAGTTTATCTTCAACCGAAAGTTCCCGCCGGTAATACTGCCACAAAAGGACGAAATCATATACAAAAATCTGTAAGCGTCCCATAACATCTATGAAAGGAAATGAAACATTTCTGAATGGAGTCAACGACATCACTAAACATTCATCTCGTCGCAAACTGAACGCTTTCGATCATAGGCCAGCTGGTTCTTACTGGACACTGGCCGAGACAAAATTTACTATTTTAATATCTTGATCAACGATCTGGACAAATATGGTGATTAACAACATTTACCGACACCATTCTCATTCTTCCTGCTAGAGCCAGCAGACAAATATTCATATTATCACTTACCACTGACTCAGAAAAGGATACATTCAATGATGTGATCCTAGGTACACTGTGACTTGGGAAAATACGAAATAATAATTGACGATAATTCTTTGCCCAATATTCTCTGAATCTTCGTTGACCAGTAGCTAAGCAACAACAACGTTTTCGGTTATTAAAAAGACAAGAAAGAACAACAAAATAATAAAAAGCTAAAAGAAAGCTACATAATTTCTGCCACAAATGCATTTAGTCCGCTGCTCCGACGACGACCTCTCCACCAATGGAATATTTTATCCGATTTCTTTCTCCATAAATTCTTTCCTTTCCTTTGGGTCATTGCGACTCATGATCGATTCAGTTAGAAGCAGTTAAGGTATTCTTGAAATAATTGTTAAGTAAATTCACCACAAGATACAAACAACAACAACAACACAACAACAACAGCAACAGCACCAGTAAAATATTCATCCAACAAATAAAGAACTTTGATTTAAAATATCTGACTTATAGAATATGCATTGCTGCTGCAAGCCATGTTTTTGCTTCATAACGAATACATAATGTATAAGATTTCCCTTGTGTAACGTGGCATTGCGTAATCTCAAGATTATGGTTTTCAAGATCTTCCTCTAGCGTTTCCTATATTTATATGTTTTCGTTCGGTTTGTTTTTGATATTCTGCCTCTATGTATATGCGTGCCTATGTATGGATGGATGCATGTATGTATCTACGTATGTATGTATGTATGCATGTATGTATGTATGTATGTATGTATGTATGTATGTATGTATGTATGTATGTATGTATGTATGTATGTGTGTGTGTAATGTATGCGTATGTGTGTATGTTTTGGTGTGTGTTTTTACGTGTGTTTGTTACTTGGTGTTTCCTTTTTCTTTCACCATCGGAATCCGGTGGTAAACTGCCGAAACTTAGGTTGTGCCCATGGGATAACGTATACTTGCATACTCTTAACCACACACACACACACAAAGAAATATATATATATATATATATACACACACACATACAAACACATGTATATATCCGTTTAGGTTGAAACTACATAGATTGCAACTATTAGTTTCACGTTTTACTGATTTTCAAGCAATCAAAGAAATAAAAAATATTTTCTTATTTATATACGCGATAAATTATATAAAAAAATCTACCTTGAACAAGCGTATTACAATGTAGAACCTTTTGATGTAGAGAAAACATTCTTCTATAAACCAGTTAGTCCTTTTGATGTATCACGACAAAAATAAAGATTTTTTTTTTATTCACGTAAACTAAAGATTTTTTTTTTTTCTTTTATAGCGTGAAATAATATATTTACGCGACTATTTGGGTTCCAGCCGTTAGATGATTTAAAATATTTTTACAAATAGCACTAAATATTTCTTTTACTTCTAGTCTCCGAAGATTCATAAATAGTATAAAATTTTAAATGAAAGTAATATTAAATTTAGCTTCAGCTGAACATAAAATTTTGTCACAGAAATAGCACATATCAAACGTAAAAAGCAAGAAAAAAAAAACTTCACCAACCATCTAGATCGAATACTTCCCGTTTATATATGAGTTTCAACCACCGTAAATTATCCATTAAATAAATTATGTCTTTTTGAAATCTATAGCATATTGTACAAACTATTTACTGGTGATTATTCAGATTTCAGAGATTGTATGAGTCTAACTGCAAATGTATTTAAGGAAGGAGTTAATAAGCATTAATACACCTTCAAAAACCTGGGGAGATGCGTGGACTGAAGTTAATGAAAATACGCACAGTCTTTGTAAAATGACGGTCAGACACATTATAATATAGCAAGGCTTATGAACAGAAAAAAAGTAATATATTGTTTCATAAAACCTCCATCTCCAAACCCAATAACTTTTGATTTTTTTTTTCCTCACAAATAAAAATATAAAATCATATCACCTGACAAATGTAAATTTAACGAAATGCATTCCTGTATTCTCCAAAAAAGAATTCTATACTTTTCTTTAAGATATATCAGAAAAATAAGCGGGTCGGCGATTACCAACAATATGCATTAGTATTCTAACGCTATCATTATTCAGCCATTTTCGCTCTCTATGATGCGATTTAAATTATTATAAAGATTGTATGAAATCCGTAAAACGTGAAACCGATAGTCACAAATTGTGTAATATTGAGGTAAAAAAAAATACAAAATTATGATTTGAGTTCTAAATACATGTATATAGATTTGTAAACACCTCTGTGATATTTATGCTGCTTTGATTCACTTCTGAGTGTTGAGTAGAGGAGTGTAAGAAAAGTCTCAAATGAAACATCAAGGAGAGCAGAAATCCAAAATGGCTGTGTACGAGTTGAAATCAATTAGCGAAACCATAGTTATGTCCTAAAGATTTAACGTTTCAGAAAGGAAACTTTGATACTCCGAATTCGGTAAATGGGCCAACGTCTCTTTGCTAAAACATTTTAGCTGCATCATATGTGAGTTTACGTGTGTGTGTGTGTGTATGTGTGTGTGTGTGTGTGTGTGTGGTGTGTGTGTGTGTGTGTGTGTGGTGTGTGTGCGTGCGATTTTTTTGTAAATTATATAATTGTTTGTATCCGCCTTTGGCTAAGGCTTTGTTGTAATTATTTGAGGATTCTATGATTCAAAATTCTGTTGTTCATTAGTTCATTATTAGTTAATTAATATTTCTATGACGTCTGAAAAGTCTGTGAAAATAATGTGGAAGAATTTTTTTCCTTTTCGTTTCTGGTCTGGAGTTTGGACAACAAAAACGTTGTTTAAGTTCAATAAGCATCTCATAAATTGATAACCACTTCATTGTTGTCGATATTAATTTTAAATCTATAGATTAAAAAAAAACTGGAGGTTTTTCTCATTTTTTTTAAGAGTGCACATAAGCAGAAGGTCGTTATCTCGGTAAGAGCTTCCATCAAGCACTTTACTTAAGTTTATAATTGGTATATTTCTATTATATCACTTGTCTTTGTAGAAACTTGATCACTCATACTTATATCAAAATCTCGATGATTATAAAACCCTTCCAGTTCTCATAATGCATATTCGCTTCTTTGTATGCACCATCATTTTTATTGCTATGTTATTTATTCAAATGTAAAAAATCTAGCAACGTTCAGAATATAAATAAAGTTAAAGTTACTGTCGAGTAATATTCATGTACATCATATTGAAGAAACAAACATTTTGTTTTATTGGTTTTGTATGTAAACCACCCTCCCACCCTCTCTCTCTCTCTCTCTCTCTCTCACTCTTTCTCTCTCTCTCTCTCTCTCTCTCTTTCTCTCTCTCTCTCTTTCTCTCTGTATTGTGTGTTAGTTTACAGTCGTAGCATTGAAGCTATTTTCCGTTTTGGAAGGAATTATTTTATATAATAATATGTTTTTACTAATTTGCCAATATCAGTTAATTTAGGCTTAATTAGGTGAATGGAGAATTTCTTTTTGAAGTTGTGTTTATGGACTTTAAAAGTAAAATATGTTAACTGCAATACAAGCGTTTCCATTCTATAATCAATAACCAATGCCGGTGTTATTTTTCTGTCTTTGAATGTTTATCTCATCTAATATACTTCACTATCACACTAGTTATTGGTAATA
This sequence comes from Octopus sinensis, assembly GCF_006345805.1. Lineage (NCBI taxonomy): Eukaryota > Metazoa > Mollusca > Cephalopoda > Octopoda > Octopodidae > Octopus > Octopus sinensis. The sequence continues at coordinate 105,483,084 of NC_043002.1, forward strand.
GAATTAGCAATGGAATCTTTGCCTGTTTGTATGTCTATATCAATACAAACCTCTATTACTGTTATGTATGGATGTCTATAGCATTTATAAACCTCCTTTATAATTAATATACTACTGTTTCATATGCTATTGTTTCTTACCTCAAGAAAGCCTTTATAAATCCGTATTATTAGACAATGGTGTTTTTAATACTTGACACCATCCCATAAGGTGAGAAACTAGCAGGTATTTGCAACATTAATTATATATTAAATACAATCATAATTTAAGTATAATCAGAGGGGACTGTAAAATCTATGAACTTAAATTTTTTCTCTATTATTGTATCAGCCTTTTTCGTTCAATACTATGGTTAATCTGTATGGCAAAATCCCAGAAATTCCTCTAATTCTCATCTTCTATCTCTGCCTCTGGGACATGTTCATACCAATTTTCTGTTGTTTTCGAAACCATACACTCGGCTAATATCTCAAAATATTTCCCCCTACACAGTCATATCTGTATTTATACTCCATTTGTGCTAGTATATTGCACTCATTCAAAATGTGATTGATACTTCCCTGTAGACTTTACATTTATTATTTGAGTTTTGTCGATTGTTGCCTTTACAAGCTGTGTTCTGAACGGCTATGCTTAGCGTTTCTGTCTCTCGAGCCAAGTACCAGTACATAAACCAGAGCTAGCGATCTTTACTCTCAGCATTCTTGGTGTGCTGCATGAATGGGCCATTTAGTTTTGTATACACACACACACACACACACACACACACACACACACACACACACACACACTCACACACACACACACACGCACACACACACACACACACCACACACATACACACTTATATATATATATTGTCTATCTGTTCTTTATTATTTAGCCTTTTTTTTGCTGGGTATGATGGAAAGTGTCAGCTGTCCACAGCCAGCAGGTTAAGGTGGATCTTGTTTACTGATCATGCTGTGGAGAACTCTTGCAGTTCCAAACAGTGATGAGTTTTGTAGGGGTTCTATCTTTATAAATGCACCCATCTTTTTGGCCATGTTGGTAATTAAGTACTGATGCTTCGAAAGCACGTCAATTACAACTGCTATCACGTCCACACTCTTCATTACCAACCACCTGCGTATTCCCCACTTGAAATCGTCCTCGTTGTTCACTTTTTCCCTCTTCTTCTTTGATACTGTTGTCCCTGGGAGATGTTAGGTCGACTATCAGGCATGTTTATCTTTTCTGTTCGCTGCAACATTATCAGGTTTCCGATATCTAATTGGATGGTCACACTTAATCATTGGATCCCACAAGATTTTGCAATCTTTATTTTCAATAACTCCTTCTGAGATTTGCTCCTACGACACCTCTAATCTTTCTAGACCGTAATTTTCTCACAGATTCCAATGTACCATTCTTGCCACATTGGCATATCCTTTTCTGTATTCACGTTGTACCAATTTCGGGCATTCACTAATCATGTGCCATTTCGTTTCATAACTCTCGTCACACATTCTACATATGTAGTTCTCATTTCTGTTATCAAGTCTTCACCTCACATAGTTTGTCCTCATCTCTTCTTCTTGTGCCGCGCAAATAATTGTTTCTGTAATGAACTTCAGGTCACTTATCTGCATCCATAACCACCAGTCTTCTGTATCTGTCTTGAATTTCGTATCTCTTGCAAACTGAACGCACATGTCTTTTATCGTTGAATAATACCATTCTCAATACCATTCTCTTTGAGTTCTGATTTTCTTTAAATTTCTCTTTCTCAACACAGTTATCGATTTCAATGATGCGCAACTTCCTCACATTTTCCAGCAACGGTTCCACGTCATGTTTTACGCACCAACTTTTAAGCTGTTTACCTCTGCTTCAACACAATCCTGGCAACAGATCAAACCTCTCCCACCCTTTCTTCTGGACAAGTACTGCCTATCGGTGTCACTCTGAAGGTGGAAGGCTCCACACACTTTCAACGTTTCTCCTCTCTTCGTATCCATATTCAACAGTTCTTTCTTTTCCCAGCTCCATACCGAAGTGATGCTATCACCATTGTATATACAGTTTGAATTTTATTTCATCCAATTAATTCTGAGGGCACCACTAATCTCAGTTTTCGAAAATATTCCATCCTCAGTCGTTTCCTTCTCCATGATTTCATTGAACTCTAGTATACAAAGGTACTTATAGCATTCCTTTTCAATTCGTTTCATCACTTCACCATTTGATAATTCTATCCCTGGCAGGGACTCTAACTTGCCTCTCTTCAGACTTATTATACCACACTTCTCGAGGCCGAATTCCATCTTAACATCAGAACTAAAACAGTGAATCGTGTTCGCCAAGGAATTCGGTTGTACCTCATCCTTACCATACAACTTCAAAACATCCATGTAGAGGAGATGGTTGATTCTTGGAGATTTTCCCTTTAACTGAAATACCAGGTTTATTTTTCTTTGTACCAAGTTCAAAGGGATCATGCAAAATACAGAAAGCAAACGGAGATAATCTATCTCCTTGACAAATCCTTCTCCTGTCGCCCAGGGTGACCAAATTTGTCTGCCTTCGCTTACAATCTTGAATAACCATTTTGTTTATCAATGATTGTTGTTTGCTACCGCGGCATCTCCTCTTACAACCTTTTTGTTCCGTTGGGAAAATGTTATTATCAAGAAATTTTAACAATTCTCCTCAATCCCTTGTGACAGAAACCTAAATATTAATTGGAAGACAAAATATTGGCATGTAATTGTATTGTAACGTAGTTTGTTACGTACAATACAGAAAATAACCAGACAAAAACAACGTAACCAACTTACAAATCTCTTTACAAACCAACGATCAATATTCCTCGTGAAGTAAATAACCGACATCTTCCGACTTCACTGCGAGCTAACACGAAATTCACTCGACTCCGAACTCTGAACCCCTAACTCATTCGGATCGTTACAATTTATACTTTACTGGGACGGTAGCATTTCATTTCCATACATCCTTCAAACACAAAATTGTTCCTCTTTTGGTCAACCACCCTGGGATTACTTGTGTTCCATGTATCAATGCATATAATTGCTCTTTATTGTTATTATTATTATTATTATTATTATTATTATTATTATTATTATTATTATTATTATTATTATTATTATTATTTTTGTAGTAGTAGTAGTAGTAGTAGTAGTAGTAGTAGTATCATCATCATCATCATCATCATCATCATCATCATCATTATTATTATTATTATTGAGTGAGAGAGCAGTGCATGCCATCAAAGTGACACTGGGGTAAAACATTCAAAGCCCAGTATACCCATCATGACTACCCGTCTGATAAGGTACACCAGGCACATGCATCACAACCATATGTGCGCGACATGGTGATCTCATATCAATAAACAGCACATGACCTTGCAGGTGGGGCCCAGTTAGAATTTTCTTCAGGTTTAGTAGCCCATCCCGCTCAAAAGGTCCCTGAATAAGGGTTGTTTAAGGATGTTGAAAGAACCACCTATGTTTCCAGAGGTGAACTATTCAAACCCCAAAGAATCCCTCTCAACACATGGCTATGATGCTCCCCCACTACTTCTGCTCGTGATCAGAGATGCACATATCGTCAGCCACTAAGGGACATGCTCAACTGGTTAAAGTCAAACAACTGACAAGCAAATCTGTGGTATTGAGCAGAATATTTGCTGTAGCCCATCTTTTATACCAAGACAAAACAATGTACATGATAACACTTCCAATCAGTTAAGATCAGAAGCCATGAGAGCCATTATTATTATTATTATTATTATTATTATTATTATTATTATTATTATTATTATAATTATTATTATTATTGTTGTTATTATTATTGAGTGAGAGAGCAGTGCATGCCATCAAAGTAACACTGTGGTAAAATATACAAAGCCCAGTATACCCATCATGACTACCCGTCTGATAAGGGTACACCAGGCACATGCATCACAACCATATGTGTACAACATGCTGATTTCATATCAACATAAACTGCGTATGACCTTGCAGATGGGGCCCAGTTAGAATTTTCTTCAGGTTGAGTAGCCCATCCCGATCAAACGATCTCTGAATAAAGGTTGTAGAATAAGTTTTTTGAACGAAACACCCATGTTTCCAGAGGTGAATTATCCAAACTCCAAAGAATTATTCTCCACACATGGCTATGTTGTTCCCCCAGTACTTCTCACTCGTGATCAGAGATACACATATCGTCAGTCACCAAGGGACATGCACAACTAGTTTAGATCAAACAACTGACAAGCAATTCAGTGGTATCGAGCAGAATATTTGCTGTAGCCCATCTTTTATAAAAAGATAAAATATACATGATAATGCTTCCCTCAGACAGACTGTACTTTACGAAATGTGCGTGTAGTTCCAAGTATAGCCGATTTTTTGCAATACACCTAGATTGTAGGGTATTTGTGGAGTTTTCAGATGATTCTTCATATTGGATCATATTGAAGCCAATGCTGCGATGACTCTCGTAGCTGCCACATCTTCACGCTCTCAACTCTCCGGTCTCCTTATTTATCAATCTTTCTTTTCTTTCAAGATAATATGTTGACCTCCTGGCATGTCGATTATTAGGTACTCTAAGACGACGAGCTGGTAGAAACGTTAGCACACCAGGTTAAATGCTTAGAGGTATTTCGTCTGTCTTTACGTTCAAATTCCGCCGAGGTCGACTTTGCCTTTCATCCTTGCGGGGTTTGATAAATTAAGTACCAGTTGCCTATTGAGGTCGATCTAATCGACTGCCCCCCCCTCTCTCCAAATTTCGGGCCTTTTGCATAGAGTAGAAAAGATCAATAGGTACTTTTGTTTGTCCCTCCAAAAGTCAGTGTACGACCCTCGTGGGACGAATCGTCGGCAGCTGTTGTCCCCTTGAGAGAAATCATCAAAACTGCATTTTATAGAATTCAAAGAAGTGATTAATTTTATTTTAATCTTGCAGTTTCAGTATGGCTGTTTGCCATTATATCATGTTTGTTGAGCATTTTCATAATAAACACCCCATATTTTTACGTATCCAGGCCTGTAATATACACTCTTCTTACATTTGCTACGTCCACAAAACGTGACTTGTATGAATTTAGCTTCTATTTCTAGTAGGGCCAACGACCACATGACTGTTACCTGGCTTGTTGTTGTTGTTGATGTTGGTATTGTTAAAGTATTATAATAGAAAAGCACTTTGGTTAGCACTTAAAAAGTAAGAACTGTTTAGTGAAACACTTTAAATTTCGAAGTATCTTACTTCCGGTATATTAAAGCACCGCACTAGACTCGTCACATTGATTTCCGAATTTATGACAACCTACAAATCCTTTTATAATGTCCTTCCTCCCCAACCTCTCTTTCACTCTCTTTTTCTCCCTTTCTCTTTCTCTCTCTCTCTCTCTCTCGTTCACTCACACTCTCTCTTTCTTCGTTACCTTCTCTGTCTTTTTTATTTCTTCCTATTTTTGTATATATCAATGTTTGTATATTTTATATATGTAAACATTGTATATATAGTTTTCTCCCATTATTTTCCTCCGGCATTCTCTGTATATCTCCCTCACACCCTCTCCCATTTGTCTTTCCCTCTCTCTCTTTCTCTCTCTTTCTCCTCCTGTCATACTCCGTTTCGCTCCCACCATGCACACACACGTAAGTTATTCATATTATTATTCTAACATTAGATTCGACAAGGTGTCAAGATGAATGCCCTGTAGTGTTTATTTAAACGTCTCTTTGATTCCTGGGTTCAAATTCGCCTCGACCACTTGGACATTTCATGCTGCTATCGATAAGTACATGTTTACACGATACACACAAACACACTCTAACACAAATCTCCACAGCACCGTCATTATAAGAGAATGAATGAAACTAATTGCATTAAAGACTACAGAAATGTTGGATCATCTTTCGATTCTCAATCAGGAAATATGACTCAACAAGCGAGGATGAGGAGTGAGAAATATCTTACTCAAAGCTTTAGCATAAAAAGAAAAGTAACTTAAATTTTTCCTCTAGGAATTTAAACCATGTTGTTCAATTATTGCTGTTCCACAATATTGTCAGTGATTAGAATATGACCATGCTGGAACTATTTCAGTCTGTTTATATCCTTTCTGCTATGTATATATATTGCAACCTGCTGCTACTAAGCCATTCCATTGGCGACAGCCGCCTGTTCTACACGTGTCACATCTACCGAAAAGGTAATCGCTTTCCACGCTTGCTGATCAATTGTTTTTGTCCCATTTTGTCTCAAAGTCGTAAGACGCCCCTTGTCATTTCTGTTTTTATTCGTTACTGTTTCCAATTTTATCTTCGTCTCTTGTTTTCCTATTTGTCTCTGTTGTCACATTCTTTCCTTCTACCAAGGAAATCTAATGCCCATAGCTTAGCTTTTCCTTGGGGCTGGTCGTTTGGAGCCAATCTCAGAATTAAACAGCCGAAATTTGCCATGATGAATCGGTTTCTGACTGAAGAATGAAGGCTCTGAATGACTGTCTGTTTTCCGTGTTCGTCAATTCGTGTATTTCACGTTCTTTATATATAAAGTTTTATTCTATATATATATATATATATATATATTATATATATATATATAATATATATATATATATATATATATATATATATAATATATATATATCTTAGAAGGTTTGGAGATGAAGTACAGGTATTTTATATTAGAAGAATGAGGTACTCAGAAATTCGGATGCTTTTATATTTACAGATATTTATTTGTATATTACATGTTTTTATACATCATATAACTTATATCGATGTATAAAAACATGTAATATACAAATAGATGTCTGTAAATATAAAACCATCCGAATTTCTGAGTACCTCATTTCTTCTAATATATATTATATATATATATAAAATAATTAAGACTCAGTTGAATTAGGTACTTAAATTGAGGCACCAAGCCAGTTCTTTTATCTTTCCCTCTCCCGTTTTTTCTCTCCCTCTCTTTTTCTCACTCCCTTTCCTCCTGTCATATCCGGTTTGGCTCCCACCATGCACACATACATATAAGTTATTTATATTATCATTCTAATATTAGATTCGATAATATGCTAAACCACGCAGCATGAAGAGTTCAACTGCATACATAAAGAATGTAATTATGCTAGTCTCTTGTACTGATGACAATTTGCTAAAACAATAATGGTTTATTCCTTCCGTTAGAAATCTATATGATCGTCTGCATGCGACGAGAGTGGTTTATTTCAAATTGATGTAATTCTTTCATTGATCGATTAAATGGAGCCGCTTGAAACGGCCGTAATGCACTGATACCCGTACATCCTTGATATTTATTTACTTTTTTAGTTACCTCACTTCGAGCTGCACAGGTAGTTAGCCAACTTTAGCGATTGCCTGATTTGTTGCTAAAGGTGCATGTTGTCACGCAACATCATAACGAATGTGAGTGGTTTGCAGTATTTTGACCCGTCTCTTCTTAATGGCTTTAAGTTCTTGAGTGGTTGAATTTCCTGCTCGCCCTTCACAGTTTATTTACTTTCCAGGAACTGAAAGTCAAGTATGCCCTTGACATCAATGAATAAATAAATAATTAAATAAACACAAAATCAGCATGAAGAAGTATTATGCTATTGCATGGATTTGGTATTCCATGTTCCTAGATGGAGGCAAAAAACGTGTCTTCATCGACTTCAAAGGGTTCGAGCAGATCAGAGCAGACTCCCACGCTGTCCTCCCGAAAATCGGAACTCAACTGTTGCGTTATCCGTTTTCCATACATTTTACAATCCGCAAAATCTTCCACCACTTACCGCAATGGACAAAGGTCAAAATCCATTTGTTGCATCCAACTCGCGGATTGCATCTCTTTTATCCAAGCGAATCAATTCGTCAAATCGCTGGTGATTCCAGTTTATGTATGCAGTTGGACTTTCCATGCTGCATGGTTTGTCATATTATCCAACGATGGAACTGGAAATGGCTGCTGAGAGGTAGATGAAGACAGTTGTGAAAATGTGGAGACGTGAAGAAGAGAAAGAGAGAAGAGGAGAGCGACGTAGCATAAGAAGCTTAACTGAACTCAGTGTTTGTGCTGTGGTTCAAAGTGACCTCTTTAAAGTAATTTGTTTTATTAAACTGTTCCTCATTACAGTGTTAGTTGTACTAATTATGTTATGTTTTGCGTTGTTGTTGATTCCCATTTTCGTACCGATCGAGAACTACGCTAAAAAGTACTCCAGGCGTGACCATTCCATCATTTTGCATACGCAATTATTTAAATTTTAGTATTCAAACCGTCCTTTCTTTTTAAGATTCGACGGAAAATTAAGCTGCCATCTTTGTTAAGTCTACTGTTCGTCTGCGGATTCTCCAGTTCTTGTTGTATTGATATTGGTGATAGAGGTTGTATGGTTGTGCACCGAGGTAGAGATATTAACATACTTCTCAGATCCTCTTGTTTATCATTTAAAACGCACCACTTACTGCTGGTATTATCGTAGTACTAAGCCTCCATATTTTTAGGATTTCAATTTGCAGATGTTTATAGTGAGAAAGCTTTTCGTATTTCTTTCTTGAGACATTCTGATCTTGTGGGACAGACATATCTATTAACAAACAAGTTCCTCCGTGGTAGTCCTTGATCACAATGTCTGGTCGAGTGGAGTCGATTTTTCTATTGGGAAATTCCAAAGGATGGTGACGCCATGTTGTAGTATATTTATTGTGTGGCGCAGTAAGGCAGTGTTGAGGTATTGACATAGGTCTGGGGCTGTGCTATGGTGTTGTCATGTTGTTGCAACGTTCTGATGTTGCAGTGGCGTATTTTGCATTGCAGTGGTGTTGTATCATGGTCAGTGTTGCAGCGTTGGTTATTGTTGCACACTGTGACGCTCTGATGGTGTGATTGTGTTGTTAGCTGGGACATTGTGGTATGTGTTGTACTTTGCTGAGGTACTCCTGTACTCTTCAAACGTGGCCGCGTTGTGGCGTGATAGTGTTGTAGTTGTGATGGTGTGACGTTTTGCTGAAGGTGATGGTGGTGGTGGTGGTGGTGGTGGTGGTGGTGGTTGTAGTGTTATGGTCTGGTGTTTCTATGGTGTATCGATGCGCTGGTGCAGTGGAGGGGTGGGTGGGCGGGTTTGTTATGATGTCATGGCGTCGTACTGTTGTTGTGTTGCAGGATATTGACGTCTTGCAGAAGGAAGCCGGTAGTCTCGTAGTGTGCAAGTGTGACCGTGTGGTGACGTAGTATTCTTGTAGTAGGATGATGTTGCAGTGTGGTGGTCTTGTTAGTGGTGGTGATGATGGTTATGGTGGTGGTGGTGGTGGTGGTGGTGGTGTCATGGTGGTGTTGAAGTTGTTGTTGTAGGTGGTAGTGGTGGTAGTCACAATTGGTAGTAGTAGTAGTAGTAGTAGTAGGAGGAGGAGGAGGAGGAGGAGGAGTAGAGTAGTGGCAAGGGTTTGTATTTTGATTAAATGATTGTAGGGATTTTGCGGTAGCAGTAGGGGGAGGGTCTGGTGTGGTGGTCATGTGCTGAGTTGGCAATGGTGACTGTGTGATATAGTGCACCAGTGGTGATGTAGTGAGATAACGATAGTGGTAGAGGGGGTGGTGGCGCAGACCAAAGGGAGGAGAGATTTAGCGACGACCACAAGAAAAAACGTTAATCGAAGCCAACTGAAGCAAAAAACAAGGAAATCAATGCGAAAGGTTATTTGCATATTTAATTAAATTTCTATTTTCTATCGAACAATAATACCTGAACTCATAAAATAATGCTCAAATTCAAACGCATTGGGACACACATAGACACACACACATTCACATATACATACATACCCACATACAATCCATACAAATAGTTACACACACATAAACACACACACACACACATACACGTGCTTACAAATACACACACATATGCACAAAGTGATACAATGAAATAAATACATACATACGCACGAAAGGAAAGTAAATATTTAATATCTATTTATCTATCTATCTATCTATCTATCTATCTATCTGTCTGTCTGTCTGTCTGTCTGTTTTTTCTGTCTGTCTGTCTGTCTGTCTGTCTATATATCTATCTATATATATATATATATATATATATATATATATATATATATATATATATACAGAAACACATACACACACATACACACACATATACACACACACGTATGCACACACACATACACACATACACGCATACATATATATATTTGTATACGATTAAAACAATTTTGAAATAAAAACAAAAAGAAAAAATATTATTGAAGGAAACAAGGCCAACCAAAGTCCAGTAAAATAATATTAAGTGTAGTATACAGTGTTCATTCAGCTAATAATGTCTGTGTACATGTGATTATGTGTGTGTATATATGTGTGCGTGTGTGTATGCGCCGGTGCGAAAATGTGTTTATGTGTGTGTCATGGATATTTCTAGAGCTTGGTAAAAATGCTTCTGTCTCTGTGTTTCAAGATAACGACGCTACAATGGATGCGTATATGATTTCGAATCCACTTAAAGAAATAGTAAAACATGTATAGATTATTCTATGTACACACACATGTGTGTGTGTGTGTATGTGTGTGCGTATGTATATACCACACATGCAAATATAAACATGGCACTATGAGCCGACAAACACATCAAATGCACACGAACACAACGTATTATATATAAGACTAAAACCATAGACGACACAGGCATAAACATCTTCTACATCACATACACACATACACACACACATATATTGTTAGAAGAGACTAAAAGATACACAAACACACGCATAGTTCTGTAAACCAATGCCTGAGTGTCAAACATGTTAGTTTACATATTCTAGAAGACATAAAAAGATATTCATTCGCAAAGTACATGAAAACACAGGGGAATATGCAATTCCCATTGAAGTTCACACGTATTCCCTTATACACAGAGTCTCTGGAAGAAATAACCTCAACACAATATGGATAAACATAATGGATGATCTTACATATAATATTTTGCATATAATAGCTGCACACATAAAGTTACATGTTACATATATAGCGTGTGATCTTATATTAAACTTATAATACTTTTTGATATTTATATTTTTAAAAAAAATTAAAATAATAATAATAATAAAGATAAAATAATAAAATATATATATATATATATATATATATATATATATATATATATATATATATATATATATACATATATATATATATATATGTGTGTGTAAATTTATAAGTATAAATTAATAATTTAAATAATTTAAATTTTGAATTTTATATTTTATATATTTTGAATATTATATTAATTAATTTTATTTCTATGTATTGGTTTATGTTTTTCACTGTTTGATTTGCCTAATAGTGGTTTTATCTCTAATTTAATATATATATATATATATATATTATATATATATATATATATATATATATATATATATATATATAAGGATAAGGTCGTTAGTTTGAAATATAATATATTATCAAGTGGCCAGCATGGAAAAAATAACCTTCAAAGGTAATAATTATTAAAATTATAAATTAGGGCATCTACGAGATACCACCATGCTGAAAATAGCAGCCATGATCTGACTTAATTACTGACAGTAATTACTGGATAATTCTCAGTAATTTTTGACTAGTTTCATCTTGTCTCTTCACTTTCTCTCCGTGTTGATATATGGAAAATTAAAGTGGTTTTACAGTCAGATCATGGCTACTATTTTCAACATGGTGGTATCTCGTAGATACCCTAATTTATGATTATATATATATATATATATATATGCGTTCACATGAAATACATGAACATTTTGGGGAAAGAGGTAACACACATTCCAATACACACACACGTTCTCTTATACACACACTTATATTGAGTAATAAACATCTATTCACACAGTTTATACAAAACAGATTTTGCGCATATAAACACACGCGAGAATGCATATGAGCTTCCATACAAACACATACACAGATGGCGATGAATTGACGCACAGACAGACAAATCTCTAACGATAAAGAAGAGCAATGACATCAAGGTGAACAATGCGTAAAACTTGACTAATTTTTGGTCAATGTCTGCTGGAACAAAAGACTTAAAAATAGCAAAATACATAACTAAATATAGGTGCGGCGATGTTGTAATTTTGATTACAACGAAAGTGGGCGAAAAAAATATGAACATCACAACAAACATTATAACCTGATCAGCGAACAAAACAGCAACAACAACAATAATCAAGAAAGCAAGAAGAAGACAAAAACAGCTACAAAACAAAAGAATAACAACAGCAAATAACAATAGTTTATGAATAACAAACAGCTGCGGAGGTGGGAAAATGAGTAAGGTAAAATTGAATACTACTCCTAAGATTATTGATGATGATGATGATGATGATGATGATGATGATGATGATGATGATGATGATGATGATGATGATGATGATGATGACGATGATGATAATGATGATGATGATGATGATGATGATGATGATGATGATGAGGATGATGATGACGACGACGATGATGGTAATGATGGAGATGATGATGGTGATGATGATGTGGTGGAAGTAATAATAATGACAATAATGATAATAATAATAATAATAATAATGCTGTTCCAGGCAGTGGCTCTCATGGCTTCTGATCTTAACTGATTGGAAGTGTCATCATGTACATTGTTTTGTCTTGGTATAAAAGATGGGCTACAGCAAATATTCTGCTCAATACCACAGATTTGCTTGTCAGTTGTTTGACCTTAACCAGTTGAGCATGTCTCTTAGTGGCTGACGATATGTGCATCTCTGATCACGAGCATAAGTAGTGGGGGAGCATCATAGCCATGTGTTGAGAGGGATTCTTTGGGGTTTGAATAATTCACCTCTGGAAACATGGGTGGCTCTTTCAACATCTTTAAACAACCCTTATTCAGGGACCTTTTGAGTGGGATGGGCTACTCAACCTGGAGAAAATTCTAACTGGGCCCCACCTGCAAGGTCATGTGCTGTTTATCTTAATATGAGATCACCATGTCGCGTACATATGGTTGTGATGCATGTGCCTGGTGTACCCTTATCAGATGGGTAGTCATGATGGGTATATTGGGCTTCGTATTTTTTACCCCAGTGTCACTTTGATGGCATGAACTGCTCTCTCACTCAATAATGATAATAATAATAATAACAACAACAACAGCAACGAGAAAAGGAAGAAGAAGAAGAAGAAGAAGAAGAAGAAGAAGAAGAAGAAGAAGAAGAGAAGAAGAAGAAGAAGAAGAAGAAGAAGAAGAAGAAGAAGAAGAAAAAGAAAAAGAAGAAAGTGGAAGACTATTATATGTAATAAAACAACACGAAGAAAATAACACGCTTTTCTCTTTAAAGAAGGAGGCTACAAAATAGAAAACAAGAAGAAAGTACCGTGGTAGCCTGACAACGTGGCAGAACTGGACAAAGAGACAAAAACAAGCAGCATGAAAACAACTACAAAACATACTAAAGAAGAGAAAAAGAAATGCATAGCCGAAACACTGCAAGTCTTGACAGAGAAGAAGGGAACGTAAGTAAAAGCCAACAACGGCTGAGAAGCTTAGAAGCTGAGAACCAGAAGCAGCAACGGAAGGACTGGTTGTCGCTGCACAAGACCACCTATGTTTGACCACAAACAACTATAAAAGAGCATAATTAAATCTCAGAATGAGATTGAAACAGTAATCGCTCGATAATGTAAAGTATAGAAGCCATCTTATCATGGCTAACCACATTGGGGAGGGGGTGTTACTGTAGCTTTATAGCCCCAAGAGATCTTCGTCTCAAGCTGGCTTTAGACACAATATCTGTGTCCTTGGAGTATTTGCAAAGGGAGGCCATCCCTTCCTCGCAAGCCTGAGTGATACGCTCGAACTAGTTTCGGGATTGTTGTCCCTCGTCAACGGGCGGTAACCACCAGATAGCGATGAAAGGCTTGCGAGGAAGGGATGGCCTCCCTTTGCAAATACTCCAAGGACACAGATATTGTGTCTAAAGCCAGCTTGAGACGAAGATCTCTTGGGGCTATAAAGCTACAGTAACACCCCTACCCAATGTGGTTAGCCATGATAAGATGGCTTCTATACTTTACATTAAACTATAAAAGAAAAGGCAATGAAAACAGGCTCTAACACCAAATGCAGAATGTGCAACAACGTCCAGCAACAATCATCTGGGCTATGCCTGTACAAACTGACAAAGACATAAAAGATAAATTGCCGAGACATTATAATCAAGGGTTGGGGGAAAAAACCAAAACACTTGCTTACTGATTAACATTGCAGTCCCCTTCTGGCCGAAATATAGCCCCAAAAAGAAACTGGGAAAATGTCAAAGTGCAAATACTTCAAAATTGAAGTATTCAAGATGTGGGCATCTCTAATTTCGAGCAGGTGTAGGAGTAGCATCATAGCCACAGGTTGAGACAAAGTTTGGTGGGCTTGAAGAATTCACTCTTGGAAACACTTAAATAACCCTTAGTCAGAGGTCTTGTGAACAGGATCAGCTACTCGACCTGAAGAGGATTCTAGCACTGCCCCACCTGTAAGGTCATGCGTTGTTTATCTTGATATGAGATCATCCTGTCAAGATAATCAGCGCATATGGTTGTAATGCATATGCCTAGGGTACATGACATCCTCTTCTGCTTTCAGTGACAGCAAATATTTCTGAACCCCATCAATTGTAGGCTTTTTGCAAAGCTCGCTTATGAGAATAGCAGAGGAATACCCTCCTTCGCCCCATCCCTTCTTCCAATATATATATATATGTGTGTGTGTGTGTCCGTGTGTGTGTGCTTGTGTCCGTGTGTCTTTGTGTGTGTGTATGTGTCCGTGTGTGTGTGCTTGTGTCCGTGTGTCTTTGTGTGTGTGTGGTGTGTGTGTCCGTCGTGTGTGTGTGCTTGTGTCCGTGTGTCTTTGTGTGTGTGTGTGTGTGTGTGTGTGTCCGTCCGTGTGTGTGTGCTTGTGTCCGTGTGTCTTTGTGTGTGTGTGTGTGTGTGTGTGTGTCCGTCCGTGTGTGTGTGCTTGTGTCCGTGTGTCTTTGTGTGTGTGTGTGTGTGTGTGTGTGGTGTGTGTGTGTGTGTGGTGTGTGTGTGTGTGTGTGTGTGTGTGTATGTGTGTGTGCGTCTGTGTGTGTGTATGTGCCTGTGTACACGCGCGATGTATATGATAGAGGAATGATGTAAACGATAATTAACGAAGAAAGCATAAAGACGATGAGACACCCTCATCCGCTTTCTTATCCGGGTTTGGTCGCGCACACGAAAAGCAGCTGACCGCGCCTCTGTCAACACCAGTGATTCAAAATATCACTAGGACCAAAGAAAGGACATTATATAGTCTTACAGCATAAAACACAAAGGGCAATGACATACGGTTTGAATGAAACAACAGAAATTAACAAACACAGAGTATTAGAACTTCACAATAGATAAATGGCGTATTTCGGTTGTAGATTTAACTTCTATTTTCCTTTTCTCGTGCAAACGAAAATAGAATTTGAGATGTTCGTACGGAGATCGGAAGAAGAAGAAGAAAGTGAGAATAGCTTGATGGAGAACGAGAAACAGCGGGAAATATTGGAATAGGAGTGAGAGAGTATGATGAAAAGGGATAAGGGACGAAAGCGAAAAAAACGTGAGTGATAAGAAGAAACGATAGATTAATTCACACTGAGATAAAAAAAAATCTATTAAACTGAGGAAATGGAATGATTTTGCGCTAGAACTATAATGTATAAGTAACAATGAAATGGTAGAGACAAAGATTAATGGCGAGTAGAAAAGTCAAAGCTGACCCTTGCGACATTGGATCTCAAACGTAACGTGCTGAACAGAATAGCACTGAGCAGTTTTCTCGATGCCGTGACGGTTCTGCCTGTTCACAGACCTTACTTCTAATCTATACATTAAGATCAATAATTTTCCCGAGAATGGGGACAGAATCATTATCTTTGGTCACAGACTAACAAAGTTTTTTCGACACAAGAGGGACGAAAGCTAAAGTTAGCTTCGTTTCGTTTCACACACACACACACATACATATAAACACACATACATATAAACACACGCACACTCGCACAGACACATATGCACTTACACTCATACAGCGAATACCGCGATTTAATAATTTCCCGCCGACAGTTAGCAACGTGTCATGCAATATACAGTCTATAGCCTTGCTATATTAAATGATATAAAATCCTGCCTTCTAAGAATGTTCCCATTCATTCTTTCATTCATTCATTTATTTATTTATTTATTTATTTTCTACCCGAAGTTTCTTAGCTTTACTACTTGCAACTTATACCAATTCCAACACCAAATGGCTGACTACAAAGTTACTTTGTTATCATTGGATCTGGTAGAAATCGCTACGAAATCTTCACCAAATCATAACATGTCTTCTTGAAAAGAAGCGGGTAACATCAGATACACTGCAGTCCCATTCACCTTATTGAAGACGGGTTGACGTGCATCTAATGCCAGGTATGTTCCATAATGGATAATCTTGTGATTAAACAACCTTCTGACTGAGTCACCCACGAAAAGGATCAAACTTAATTCCATCACTGAACCAAGACAACTCTGAGAGAATAAATCTTTGGCGCGTCCAACCATGTCAATGTCATATTCTTTGTATCCCTTTTTTGAAATCCGCACAGACGTAGCTGCGTGGTTAACAAGCTCGCTTTCCAACTAGATGGTTGCGTGTTCAATGCCGTTGCGCGTCACCTTGGGTGTCTTCTGCAGTTGCCCCCATCCAGAAAAGGCCATCTCAGTTGGGTGATAACGCGTCGGATATGTGTGGCTGTATGGAAAGAAGCTTGCTTCCCAACCGCATGGTTTCGGGTTCAGTCCCACTGCGTCGCACCCTGGGCAAGTGTCCTCTACTATAGCTTCGGGCAAGTGACTTCTACTATAGCTTCGGGCCGACCAAAGCCTTGTGAGTAGATATGTTAGACAGAATACCACAAAATCTGTTTCAACACACGATTTCGTATCAAGAATCTTACAAAACCAAATACAAAATGAAATATTTGTGGTTAGTTGTATCACAACTTGCAGATGTTTTGGAGAAGAATCTTTGACGAGATTTGTTTTATTTTATGCGTGAATACAGCATCCACATCACCGTTACTTAAACGAAGATTTTCAGCACAATCTTGTTTACGAATGCCATTGTGTAGGTCTTTGTTCATAGATTTCATACGTGACATCGTGGTGACATTTTTTAATCGCCTGATTAAGAGGTGGCCGACATCTTTGGTGTTAATTCCATTTAGCTGCATGGTAGAGTGTTTACTCCGTTTCCTGTTTAGACGAATCTCTATACAGTTTTGCTTACAACATATGTTTATGAGTGTTTGTGTGTAATTCATATATAAGCCTATCTATCTATATATCTGTATATATATATATATATTTCTTGAGAATGTATATATTTGTTGTAACCTTTCGTGCCCAATATTTCAATGAACTTGTTAAACTTCTTTATGTTCTTAACATGCTCTTGTCACCAAAGAATGTATATATATGTATTGTAGTACACTGTGACAACCAATATTCTGTGCGTGTTTGAATATACAGATACAATACCAATATCCCACAGAACTTTTTTATAATTCCTTCTGGAAACTATCTTTAACATTTTCTTGAGAATGTTTATTTATGTTGTAATCTTTTGTGCCCAATATTTTAAGGAACTTGTTAAACTTTCTTATGTCCTTAACATCTTCTTGTTACCAAAGACTGTATATATGTAATGTAGCATTTTATAACAACCAATAATTAACGCAACCAAACTTTTACATTTTACTATTGACAATCTTTTTCCAAAGAGTGAAACCGGTTAAGTAAATAAACATCTTTTAAAATTACATTTTCAAACCTTCTTTCGTATATAATTCCACTCGTGCGGTACCCTACAACTCCACTTTGTTATATATATATATATATATAAAACACACACACACTAACACGCATATACACTTTGAATGCATAGGCACACTGACAAATACTCTCATCCACATACACACATATACACACACATATCGAAATTAAATCAAATCACGTTACAATAATAATTTCGTTAGACATCTGAATATAGAGACGAAGCCGAACTTAAAAGTACACGATCCAATGCAGGCGCTACAATGCGGTAGGGAAAACACTGACCAACATAGAGCAGTGGTAATATTTCCTGATTATCGTAGCTTTCATATGGTCACTGTGTTCATGCGACAATCGTACATGTGTCTGCTTCGACAATTTTTATCTGACAATATTGTATAGCGAAGCCACTATTCTCGTGTGTTAATTGGATTTAAGTATGAGATACTTAATATATTAATATTCTGAACTAGCTAGATAATACATTTTATGTCGTTCATAGCATTCTTGCTAAATCCTTATATATAGAAAATATTTCTTATCTTCAGGTGTTTTAGTTCAGCATTATCATTACACGTAGAGAGAGAAAGAGAGAGAGAGAGAGAGAGAGAGCAAAGCAAACACGCATATATAAGGTGTCCCAAGCAAATTATACTCAGCTGTGTAACCGCAGATAAATTTAATTTCCATTTCTTTTCACGTTTAACCCATTAGAAACACAAAGGGAGTGAGAATAAGCTCTAAACAACAACAAAAAGTTATTCTAAAATGCTTCTGGAGTTTGAAACCGGAATTGAAGTGCAGAGATAGTTTAGCGGAGTGTTACAAATAGATCTACCTACACAAGTTACCAACACTCGTATTAGAGATATAAGTGTGAAGCGAGAAATGATGCGGAGAAGTGGGGGCATCGACGAAAGGGTACTAAAAGCGTATTGCCAGGGTTCTGTAAAATCTGTGAAGCAAACTAGTCTAGCAAATAGAAAATTTCAAAATCAGGCGCTCGTCATACTTTGGAGCACGTAATTGGAAACGTTACATTGCAAGAACAGTCTATCCTCCATAAAGAGAATCCGGAGTGAAGAGTGGAGAGCGGTGTTTTGCGATCCGTCCTTGGCTAGATGAACGGAAGGTGCACACTTTGAGGGCTGAGAAAACATTTGAATTAAATGGCTCAACTAACTGCCACTATTACAACTTCTAAGATCCTGAGAGTCCGTATTCTACAAAGGAAATACCATGGAAATGTACAAGGAGTTCTTGAATGATGCACCGTATCATCCACAGGATTAAGTGAACCACTCCTTTCTCACAATGCTGGGACTCGTCCCATTTACTTGAACTTTCGGTGACAGTCTGTTATGCCAAGCGTTCGAGATGGTTTGAAGATGTGGGATTTATTTCTCAGCAAGATGAAGCATGCCATTTTGGGGTCGATAAAATAAAGACCAGTAAAACACTGGAACCGATGTAATAGACTTACTCCGTCCACTGAAATTGCTGGCCCTGTGCCAAAGTTATCATCTTTGTTATTATAATTGTTGTTGTTGTTGTTATTGTTATTATTATCAATATTATTACTAGTAGTGGTAGTAGCCGCAGCAGTAGCAGTAGCAGTTGTAGCAGTAGTAATAGTAGCAGTATTAGTAGTAGTAGTAGTAGTAGTAGTAGTAGTAGTAACAGCAGCATCAGTAGCAGCAGAGGCAGTGGCAGTAGTAGTAGTAGTAGCTGCAGCAGCAGCAGCAGTTACAGTAGTAATACTTGTTTCTTTATTGCCCACAAGGGGCTAAACATAGAGGGGACAAACAAGGCCAAACAAACGGATTAAGTCGATTACATCGACCCCAGTGTGTAACTGGTACTTATTTAATCGACCCCGAAAGGATGAAAGGAAAAGTCGACCTCGGCGGAATTTGAACTCAGAACGTAACGGCAGACGAAATACGGCTACGCATTTCGCCCGGCGTGCTAACGATTCTGCCAGCTCGCCGCCTTTTGTAGTAGTAACTAGCAGCATAGCCCGGCGTTGCCCGGGTATGTAAGAGCCCCTAGTAGGCAACGACTAATCCCAATCTAGTCCTTTCCCTCTAGGGAACGAAGGCTCATGTGTAGGTTGCAATGTCTTCTCTTCACTCCCAAATAACTATCAAACAGCTATCGATAATTCAACCCAACCAATTCCTACAAGGAAGAAATTACATCCGAGACTTTACCCCCAACACCGCCACTTCTGCTAATAGCTGCTGCAGCCGCAAGTTATTCGAATACTTTTTTTGTTTACACTTTCTTTGTAACTACCACCCCAAACGTTTTACCTTAAATTTTTGACGTACCTTAAGGGTCCTCGGACGCTACTTGCAAACTCTTGGTTTATTATAAACCGCTTTTGTCGTGTGCACCAAAAAACCTTTTCCATTCGTTTGTTCAGTTTGGTCACTTTTGACTTTTTCGTTGTTGTCACTCACATTGCTGCCCGCTTTTTTGCCGTTTTTGTACATTTTTATACATTTTGGGATACTTACCCCACGTGTTCCGAGAGTTAAAAAGGTCGATTGCGTTTCCTAGACAGTCTGTAGAAAATTTGTTGCATATAAAAAGCTTAGATTCTCGACCCATGTCGAATTTATCGATTATTTTTCAGAACTGGGGGAACTTTTCAAAATTTTCGCTGCGTTAGTTTTGAATTATGACATTGGGCTATGTGTGTGTCAAGTTTCATCAGAATCGGTTGAAAGCCGTGGTCAGGGTGAGGGTACAACCTGACAGACACACAGACACACAGACAGATAAACTGCCGTTTATATAGAGAGAGATACTAGTAGTAAGTAGCAGCAGTAGCAGTTGTAGTAGTAGTAGTTGTAGTAGTAGTAGTAGTAGTAGTAGTAGTAGTAGTAGTAGTAGTAGTAGTTCTAGTAGTAGTTGTTGTAGTAGTAGTAACAGCAGCATAAGTAGCTGCAGTAGCAGTGGCAGATGCAGCAGTGGCAGTAGTAGTAGTAGTAGTAGTAGTAGTAGTAGTAGTAGTAGTAGCAGCAGTAGCAGTTGTAGTAGTAGTACTTGTAGTAGTAGTAGTAGTATTTGTAGTAGTAGTAGTAGTAGTTCTAGTAGTAGTTCTAGTAGTAGTTCTAGTAGTAGTAGTAGTTGTAGTAGTAGTAGAAGCAGTAGCAGTAGCAGTTGTAGTAGTAGTAGTAGTAGTAGTAGTAGGAGTAGTAGTAGTAGTAGTAGTAGAAGTAGTAGTAGTAGTAGTAGAGGTTGTAGTAGTAGTAGTAGTAGTAGTAGCAGTGGCAGCAGCAGTTGTAGTAGTAGTAGTAGTAGTAGTAGTAGCAGCAGCAGTGGCAGTAGTAGCAGTAGCAGTAATAGTAGTAGTAGGAGTAGTAGTAGTAGTAGTAGTAGTAGTAGTGGCAGTAGCAGTAGTAGTAGCAGCAGTGGCAGCAGTAGTAGTAGTAGTAGTAGTAGAAGTAGTAGTAGTAGTAGTAGAGGTTGTAGTAGTAGTAGTAGTAGTAGTAGTAGTAGTAGTAGCAGTGGCAGCAGCAGCAGTAGTAGTAGTAGTAGTAGTAGTAGTAGTAGTAGTAGTAGTAGTAGTAGTAGCAATTTGTTTTCACTGTTATCGTCATCGCAGTCGAAGCCGCGTTTTCTAATATTTTCGATGCTGTTATTGTTTCAGTGTGTCCATGATATACCACAATGGCACATCCTTCGCAAGAACAGGTTGCCGACGAGATACAAAAGCATGTCGACAAGGTCCGCGGCGAACAGCGACTGTTTAATGGGAGGAATCCCAATAGGCACATAACATCCGGTTTGTGAAATATAATTTCCTGTCTGTAATCAAATCCAAAGCGTCCAACAATAGGGTTTAGTTATTGCACAATGTTCGCAATGGAATGTGGATGTGTGTACATACATTCAAGTGTGTGTGTGTGTTTGTGTTTGTGTGTGTGTGTGTGTGTGTGTGTGTGTGTGTGCGTGTGTGTATGTGTGTGCTTCTGTGTGTGTGTGTGTCGTATATAATTATTAATGTACACACACACATACACACACACATACACACACACACGCGCACGCACACACACACACAACACACACACACACACACACACACACATACGTATATATATTGCCTTGAATACTTGCACTTTTGCACAGGATATTTTCATCTTCTGTACATAAATATATAAATATATAACTGCAGAATATATATATATATACATATATTATATATATATATATATATATATATAGATATATCTATATATTAATATATATATATATATATATATATATATATATATATATATATATATACGTGGTCTGATCAATAAGTACCCGGACTGTTGCCATAGTAATGAAGCTAAAGCCTGCTGAGTGAAGTCGCTTGACACAGAATGACCTTGAACTCTGCTATGCATTAGGTTTTAACATTCTAGCTCACTCACGCTGTTTACAGCAGTGCTTGGAAGGAACGTGTGTAGCGTGTGATCGTTGCATTGACAAGGGAATCTGCATCACATTTTATCAAAAGCTTGGCGATACCTGCTCAGAGGCCTCCGCAAAATTTTCAAAATGTTTTCATCATTCACGACAAAATCAAGGAGAGTTTGTGTAACTGAAACCCGAGTGTCTTTTTGGTCAGCCGAAAGCAGTTTTGGTACAAATTGGCAGACATGAGTCTCATAGCCAAAACTTCAGAGATATATTTCTTTATTGCCCACAAGGGGCTAAACATAGAGGGAACAGACAAAGGGATTAAGTCGATTATATTGACCCCAGTGCGTAACTGGTACTTAATTTATCGACCCCGAAAGGATGAAAGGCAAAGTCGAACTCGGCGGAATTTGAACTCACAACGTAACTGCAGACGAAATACGGCGACGCATTACGCCCGGCGTCCTAAAGTTTCTGCCAGCTCGCCGCCAAAACCTCAGAGATAATAAACTGAACTGAACCGTAACTAATTTGAACGTTCTCTGATAACTCACGGATAGTGATTCGACGATTTCCCGTCACAGTTGCACGGACATCTGCGATGTTTTTCTTCAGCTCTGCTGGTTGCGGGTCCCACTGAACATTCATCAATATCGACATTTTCTAGGCCATCTTGGAAATGTCTGAACCACTCGTAGACATGTGTGTGGTCCAGACACACCTGTCCATACATTTTCTGCAACTTTGCGCATTCCTCTGAGCACGTGTCACCATGACAGCTTTCTCTGTCATGGTTAATGCGACGGTCACACGCTACACACGTTCCTTCCAAGCAATGCTGTGAACTGCAGGAGTGAGCAAGAAAGTTAAATCTTAGTACGCACGCATAGCAGAGTTCAAAGTCGATCTGTGCGAAGCGGCTTCACTCTTCGTGTTTTAGTTTCGTCACTATGGCAACAGTCCAGATACTTATTGATCGAGCCACACACACAAATATCGATATACATGTGTAAATATGTGCTAGCGTGTGTAAATGTCTGCATCACACAAATTGTGCCAATATATTTCAATTATGTCAATGTTGTGTATATATATATATGTATATCACCGTGATCACCGTGATCGACAAGGCTCTCAGATGTGGCTACACATCGCTGGTCACAATGCGTTCGCATTGTTTTAGCCTTCAAAGGACGCCACCCCGCTGGCTAAGCGAGCAGGCCAACAGAAGAAAGAGTGAGAGAGAGTTGTAGCGAAAGAGTACAGCAGGGATCGCCACCATCCCCTGCCGGAGCCTCGTGGAGCTTTAGGTGTTTTCGCTCAATAAACACTCACAACGCCTGGTCTGGGAATCGAAACCGCGATCCTACGACCGCGAGTCCGCTGCCCTAACCACTGGGCCATTGCGCCTCCTTATATGTATGTATGTATATATATATATATATATATTATATATATATATATATATATATATATATATATTACATGCATACATACATACATACATACATACATACATACGTAGTATAACATATATATGAGATGGATTACCACTATGTGGACACCCTAATGCTAGAAGTAGATCCGCTATGGTCTTACATTTCTTAGTAGTAAGACATAGCGGATCTACTTCTAGCATTAGGGTGTCCACATATTGGTAATCCCTCTCATATGTATGTAAAACTATTTACTGAACCTCAGATTTTTAATATGCTACACCACTGGTGTTAAATTGATGTTATCAAATTAATATCTAGTTTTTTCACACTCATTTTTATTTTAATTTTATATATATATTTATAGCACCTCGCCTGGATATTTCTACATCCGATGTTCCGCTCGCAATGGAACATATTTAGCCCGGAGTCCATTCTTTAAATTATGGATTTTTATTCGCATATCTTGCCACCCTGGCTGCCAGTTGTGGGCTATAAAAACATTTCTTGCAGACTATCATACTTCTATACGGGAAACATTCACAACCTTCTGCACCAATAAACAACTATTGTTACTGAAAGTTGCTTTTTGTATTTTCTACGGATTGCTTAGGGCTATTTTTATTCCTACACCTCGATTCTTGGATCTTACATTTATACACACACACACACCACATATATATATATATATATATATATATATATATATATATATATAATATATATATTATATTATATATTTAGAGAGAGAGAGAGAGAGAGAAATATATGTGTATATTTATATATATATATTTATAATAAAATAATATAAATATATGCATATATACATACATTTGTGTACATACCAACATCTATATGTTTATATACATGCATATATGAGTACAGGACATCAAAAGAACGTCGAACACAATGAGAAACGAAAACATAAAAACAAAACCAAGGAAACGAACTATTTTTCAAACAACGAAAGAACAGAGTACAAGATATTCAACAGAAGGAATATTCCCCTTCTTCAGTTGTCCCTGTTTCGTCTACTCCGCGTTACGAAGGATTACGACGACAAGGGTCCTAGCAGATACGATCAACGGAACAGCTTCTACGAGAAATTAAAATGCAAGTGGCAGAGCACTCCACAGACACGTGCACACGTAACATAGCTCTCTGAGAGACTCAGCATGACACAGAGTATAACAAGGCCGGCCCTTTGAAATACAGGTACTACTCATTTTCCCCAGGTGAGTGAACAGGAGCAACGTGGGGAGGGGTCAACAGAGCACCATCAATCTGCTAGAATTAACACCCAAATTCCCTCAGATCACTTCATTTAATTACCATTAAAGACTCGATGTGTATGTGTATATATGTGTGACCCTTCTGTCGCCATGATAGATCGGTAGTCACTACACACATTTTTTTCTCTCCTTGTTTCTCTCCATGTTTCTTTCTGTGTTCCTTTCTGTGGAAGAGAGTAGGCTCGAAACGTTAATGACTTTTTCAATTCTCGAGCGTTACACTAATACATCTGTTTGTTTTCTATGCCTACTGTCTTTGTCTTTTGTTTTTTTCGTGAATATATATATATATATATATATATATATATATATATATATATAATATATATATATATATATATATATATATATATAATTGTGTGTGTAATATACACATACATATATATATGTGTGTGTGTGTGTATATATATATGTTGTGTATGTTAATATATATATATATATATATATATATATATGTGTGTATATATATATATATATTATATACGTATATATATATATATACACATACATATATACATATATATATACATATGGATATGTGTGTGTGTGTGTGTGTGTGGTGTGTGTGTGTGTGTACATATACATGCACACATACTTCATACTTAACATATCTATATGTGTGTATATGTACGTAGAAACATACAGTATTCACTCAATCAGTGAGTAGGGTAATTAATTTTCAGACGATCACGTGGCATACAAGAGTCGTTGAGACATTTCAATTCTGCAGAATAAAGAAACGATAAATTCAAGCCAGGTATATGAAGCCAGCACTAATTAACCTGTTGAAAGTTGTACTGATTGACCTTATCGGTGATTCTTAATTCTTGAAATATTTTACCGAACAGAGGCTACGCTTTTAAAAGAAGCTTAACTCACATTTCCCGAGTAAACATTCTTCTGTGCTGTTATGCGTAATTTTCTCGTCTGTAAAATGTGCGTGTGTGGAGTGTGGTTGTGCGGGGGAACACGTACATAGACGAACACACAAAAGTGTGGATCCACTTTAAACTTAGACGTGATTGCTGAAAAGTCCAAAGCAACTAAATAACATTTGTATATATGTGTGTGCGTGTATGTGTGTCGGGTAAGTGCGTGTTTATGTGTGTGCGTGCATGGATACATATACTTATGTGTGTGCGTGTGTGTGTGCGTATATATATACATTTATATGTACATACCTATGCATATAAATATGTAGGTGTGGCTGTGTGGTAAGAAGCTTCCTTCCCAACCACATGGTTCCATGTTCAGTCCCACTGTGTGACATCTTGGGAAAGTGTCTTCTACTATATCCTCGGACCGACAAAAACCTTGTGAGTGGATTTGGTCGACGGAAACTGGCAGAAGCCCGTCGTATATACATACATATATATATATATATATATGTTTGTGGCTGTGTTTGCCCCCCCCCGCCATCGCTTGACAACCGATGCTGGTGTGTTTATGTCCCCGTAACTAACGGTCTGATAGAATAAGTACTAGGCTTGCAAAGAATAGCTCCTGGGGTCGATTTCTTTAAGGTGGTGCTCCAACATGGCCGCAAATGACTGAAACAAGTAAAAGAATAAGAGATCAAAAAATATACACGCACACACACACACACACAAATATATACATATGTGTGTGTGTGTATGTGAACAAGACAGAGGAAAAGAGAAACCGAGGGACGGGGAAACATCAGTCACAAAGCGTCAATCCCTTCATGACATTCGTTTTCCTTCTTAATTCAAATATTCCCTTATTTCAATGTAATAATTTATTCCTAAGGGAACGTATTAATGAAGCAAAACCTCGAAGGAAATGTAATATGGAAACAAAACAACAGGGTCTAAGTGTGCAAATACTCTATGTCCGCTCTTTTTCAAAAGTTAAGGTGTGTTTTGGTAAACATTCAGCATCTATTTCATGCAATTCGATTAACCACTTCGGACATCCATCTGTAACATACATCAAGAACATTTTGTTGTCCATCAGGCCCACTTCAGCCGTGAGTAAACAGGCCTATGATAAAAAGGATCCAGATTTGACCATCGAGTCGTTAAGGGTAATTAGATGAAGTGATCCGAGGGAATTTGGCTGTTAATTCTAGCAGACTGATGGTGCATTGTTGACTCACATTAACAAACAAATCTAAAGCAATGGTGGTTAATATCTCTGCCAGAATAAATATTTTCTCTAATATTTCAACTAATACAACAGCAGTAATCGTGGCAACAAGCAGTCGATCACCTACAGCAACAATAACAACAGCAACAGTGCCAAAAACGACAACAACAACTACTACTACTATATACCAACGAAAACTGAATGTAGACAAATATACAGATATCCTAATTATATTTCAATTGAAAATAGACATCTTTGTATGGCAGCCAAACATGTTATATATTTGATTCATTGAATCAATGAGAGTTGGAAACCACTTTGTATAGTATATGTCGTGCTCTTTTTCTCCCCTAAGTATTAATGTGTTTGTCTGGGTACAAATACACAAATAGACTATTATATATGCATACATAACCTTAGATAACTTTGATACGTTTCGGCCAAAGATTGGCCCAAGCCATGTTTAAATTAATAGCATCATCTGATGTATATATTACTTGATGTATAACTACACGCATACACACAGGTAACACCTACCAAATTCCCTCGCAAGTCAATGCTAGAATGGAACACATTTGTCTAAGTAAATGCACGGTGGAACGGAACCCGAAGCCACAAGGGGAGCTTCTTAAAATCACAGCCATGTATCTGCGAGTGGATACAGAAATACATGAAAGCATGCAGACAGTCAGACAGAAAGACAGACGGACGGACGGACAGACAGACAAACAGAGAGCTAGAGAGAGAGAGATAGATAGATAGATAGATAGATAGATAGATAGATAGATAGATAGATAGATAGATAGATAGATAGACGGACGGACAGAGAGGCAGACAGACAGACAGACAGACAGATAGATAGATAGATAGATAGATAGATAGATAGATAGATAGATAGATAGATAGATAGATAGATAGATAGATAGATATGTTTCTTTATTAGCCACACAGGGCTGCACACAGACAGGACAGATTACAAAGTAGAGCTTTTCTTTTTGGGAAAAAAAGGTGGTAGGTTTTCGATCAAAAGGAATCGTAAAAGGGAAAGAAGAAAAAAAAAAGAAAAAAGGAAAAGAAAAGAGAAAAAAAGAAGAAAAAATGATCAATAGGGATCGCGTATCACAGTGTCATGGTGTAAAGTGTAAAGGAGGAAGCAGATAAGGTCTATCCGTGGGAAGAAAAGCCTACGGAAAAGACCACGGTAACCTCGGTCAATAATGTTGCATGTTACCACATTTGTTTGCAAGTAGGTAACCCTCTGTTTTAAATTTTTCGGATTCATAGGATTGTGCTCAAGGTGGCTTCGTCATTCATACGTGCCATCCTTGCTACATTAACCCATCATTTTTTTAAACATTCGCTAGACAAAACTTGCCTCTCTACTCTCAGTATCCTTTTCAAGTGATACTTGAAAAATTTGATGAGAGATTGACCAGAGAGGAAAGTGTTTGTCTCCAATCCTTTCAGACGCGTCCACCAGATACATTCTTTCGCCATAGCCACAAGGATAATGAAAATAGCTCTTCCTTCCCGTTTGAAGGAAGGAGGCGAGATAATATTGACGATAGACTCGGCTGATAAACCGACTCGTCCCACACGTGACAGCAGTCGTTCGACATAAGCCCACATTTCGGAAATTGTTGTACACTGCACGAGTGCGTGCAGAACGGCCCCGTGTTTCTCGAGCCGTGTCTGTAGAGCTTATCCCGAACGAGTAGCGCTTCTCGGTAGCACTGCCAGGCCAGGGATCTCTGGAAGTTGTTCATGGACCCTGGCCCGAAAGTCGTCCTGAACAGGCGGGTCATGTATTCAGATAGATAGATAGATAGATAGATAGATAGATAGATAGATAGATAGATAGATAGATAGATAGATAGATAGATAGATAGATAGATAGATAGATATGCTTGCAAACAGATATACGCATGCATATAAAATATGCAAATTATTGTCCCGTTGTAAAATTAGGCGCATAAAATCTGGTTCAGTAGCTTGGGATAATAATGGAGCCAAATAGTTTCGTTGAAAACTAAACTCATCAAGGCCGTCATGATTTCTTCTGTCCACCAAAACTTAACTTGGCATTTGTAATGGAGACGAGAACTATTTGTTAGTTTCATACCCATTGTTAGCTCAGAGAAAGCCTATCTAAACTTCTGTACGCAATGAAATTAAATTTGCTCTG
>NC_043002.1:105517467-105537467 GCF_006345805.1 Octopus sinensis
TATATATATATATTATATATATATATAAATATATATATGTATATACACATATATATATATATAAATATATATATATATATATATATATATATATATATATATATATATATATATATATATGAGTATATGTCCATATGCATATTATGTATGTATGTGTGTATGTATATACACATATGAAACATTGGAGAAAGGGAAGTGCTTACGATGGTTTCCGAACCATTTCCACTATTCGAGTGGTGGCTGCCTTAGACCTGAGGACTTCCTTGGCGGTTTGCCAAAGAATACACACCATTACACACACAAGAGCCATGCGCTAATGTTAACCTAGGCTCCGAATTCAGTTTCGCTGGGCTGAAACACTCATGTAATTTCAATCTATGGATAAACAATCTAGTTATACAATCCCTTTTCGAAACTCGTTCTGATCACAGAGCATCCGAAAATAACTGCGTATGTGAAGATGTGAGTTGTGAGAGAGTGACAAGTGTGTGCTTGATGTGGACTAGTGTGTACACTAGTTGGTGTGTGTGTGGGCGCCTCAGTTTGTTAGGAGTTGGTGCACTTACTCTTTACTCTTTTACTCTTTTACTTGTTTCAGTCATTTGACTGTGGCCATGCTGGAGCACCGCCTTTAGTCGAGCAAATCGACCCCGGGACTTATTCTTTGTAAGCCCAGTACTTATCCATCGGTCTCCTTTGCCGAACCGCTAAGTGACGGGGACGTAAACACACCAGCATCGGTTGTCAAGCAATGCTAGTGGGACAAACACAGACACACAAATACACACACTTACATATATATATATATATATATATATATATATATATATATATACATATATACGACAGGCTTCTTTCAGTTTCCGTCTACCAAATCCACTCACAAGGCATTGGTCGGCCCGGGGCTATAGCAGAAGACACTTGCCCAAGATGCCATGCAGTGGGACTGTGGATCTAAAAGGAAGCAACCTTGCAGCCTATAAAGAGGTAGATTGTCGTATGTTTTAAGCTCTGTCTGTTGCCCTTGACGGTCACTCGACCTTCCCTGTAGTAGGAAAGACAAAAGTATTGATACATGATACAGCAATATATCTATGTCTAGAATTATTCCCATTGAGACTTGTGCAAAATCACAGAGATCCCTCTTTATATGCGAAAAGTTTTTTTTATATATTATACGTTGGTTTCTATATGGAGAAAAGCCTCTCACCTCTCCCTGTTCTTCTGCCTATCTGTCTTTCTCTCTCTCTCTCTCTCTTTCTCTCTTTCTCTTTCGTGAGAGTGCATGTTTATATATACATGCACACACAAACACCCAAGCACATACACATTGATACAGACTTAAAAGAGCAAAGGCATACATCTACACTTATGTGTATAAATTTATGTATGTGAGTCCACACACTTCTATATAAATATGCATGTAGGTATGTGTATACGTAAGCATTGTGTATATTTACAACAATACAACA
Source organism: Octopus sinensis (assembly GCF_006345805.1). NCBI lineage: Eukaryota > Metazoa > Mollusca > Cephalopoda > Octopoda > Octopodidae > Octopus > Octopus sinensis. Next base: position 105,518,940 of record NC_043002.1, read on the forward strand.
ACAAGACACGGTGTTAAATAATGAACACACCTCCGAAAATATAAAATAATTACACGATGACTAATATGCAACAACTACAACTAAATAACGACAACTAAATAACGACAACCACATCGACAGTAATAAGACAACCATATATACAGCCATTTTGAAAACGATCAATGGCCACAAGGTTAACAAAAAAACAACAATAGCGACAACAAATAAAGTTAAAAAAAAAGTAACAGTCACAACAATAACAAAAACATTATGCGTAACAGCTTGAGAGCTGAGCTAATAAGTAATCTAGGATGAAACTATTTGACTAAAGCGACCGAAACACATACATTAAAATGGCGGCCAAGTTAATTTGGCAAGAAGCATATTCACAGCAAGATGTGGACAATATTTTCAATAACAGGCCAGCTATCAAATCAGATCTTTATTGAAGTGAACGTTACGTTTCAATTAAGATTTTAAAGAACATACATGCATTTATTGGAAAAGTATGTCGACGTTTAAGCCAAGCAGTTTTCCCCCTACGACCCGTAGGCATGTATAAATATTTTGAAAATATCTGAAAGCAATCGGAAGTGCTTGTAGATGATGTCTTTGAGTTAAAGCTATTCAAGCAATAATCACTTATTCAATCTAGGTTTTTTATTTTTGTAATCATATTTATATATACACCTATATGTCTCCCTGCAACCCTTTCGTTTCTCTCTCTCTCTCTCTCTCGCTCTCTCTCTCTCTCACTTTTTCTCACTTTGAGAACCATCTTACATTAATATACATATATGTGTGTGTATGTCTGTGTGTATATATATATAAATGCATATATATATACATATATATATATATATACACACACGTATATATATACTCATATACGTATATACATGCAGACAGACATTCATATAAATATACATACACGCATGATAAATGTGCGTATATATGTATATGTGTGTGTGTGTTTACATGTACATATTTATTCATTAGAATTTGTGGTCTGATTTTCAATGTATATATTTACGAGTAGCTGTGCAGTATATGCCTCTTGCGTGTGTATGTTTGTGTATGTTTGCGCCTGTCTGTGTGCAAGAGCCTTTGCGCACGTATGCGTGTACGCGTGTACGCACTGCTCCATGCTCCCCGGCCCAGTTAATTCTTTGGTATTTCTACTTTAAATTCGACTCCGTATTTTACGTCTGCCAGAAAGAGTCAGGTAAAGTTATCTTAACAACTCTTCCAACTGAACAAAAGATCTGTTTCAGGACATCTTGCGTTACGGACCGTATGTTCTGTAGAAGACGGGTGAATCATATCCACTTGTGAATTGATCTCTCTTTCCATATATATATATGTGGTGTGTGTGTGTGCGTGTGTGTGTGTGTGTGTGTGCGTGTGTGTGTGTGTGCATGTTTTTGTATGTGTGTATGCACGCGCGCGTACATCGAGAGAGGGAGAGAGAGATGGTTACGGTAAATTAATATACACACGTATTCATGCATATACCTTTACATTTGTACATATGTATATATGTGCCTGTGTATATACATATATATATATATATACAATCATACATACATACACAAACATTCATTCATACATACATACATATATTATATACATACATATAATATATATATATATATATATATATTTATGTATGTATGTATGTAGTATGTATGTGTGTGTGTGTGTGTGTTGTGTGTGTGTGTGTGTGTGTGTTGTGTGTGTGTGCGTGTGTGTGTGTGCATGTTTTTGTATGTGTGTATGCACGCGCGCGTACATCGAGAGAGGGAGAGAGAGATGGTTACGGTAAATTAATATACACACGTATTCATGCATATACCTTTACATTTGTACATATGTATATATGTGCCTGTGTATATACATATATATATATATATACAATCATACATACATACACAAACATTCATTCATACATACATACATATATTATATACATACATATAATATATATATATATATATATATTTATGTATGTATGTATGTATGTATGTATGTGTGTGTGTGTGTGTGTGTGTGTGTGTGTGTGTGTGTGTGTGTGTGTGTGTGTGTGTAGACGTCATACGGAAGTTGAAACAGAATATAATTAGTGTGAAATTGTAAAAGGCGATTACGTCCGTCTGTTTTTGTGCTGGTGATTGAGTCATTGAGGTCGACCTTCACGGTTCAGCAGAAGACATTCATACAAATTGGACGTGGGCTCTCCTTGACTTCGCATCTGTAGTTTAAGCACCAGGATGTCATCACTGGTAATTATAAGGTCGCTTAACATTAACCTTTTGCTAATGAGTTCGGCAAGTGAAATTAATGGTAAATACAAAAAGAAATAATAATAACAAAAAAATAATGATAAAAATAATAAATAGAAAATATCATTTAAACATCACGATATTTGAATGCAATAATTTCGTATTAGGGAAAATAAAAATAAAATACGAAGCCGATAAGCTTATAATAAATTAAATATTATTTTTATACAGGTTGGAGGAATATTGATTTTCTCACCCTTACATCCATATATATATAAGCATACATAAGTATATACACGAAAGTAATATTAAAACCTGATGATCCAATTTGGGACACATTCGGTGCAATAATGAATTTAAGTATCAGTTACAATATTCCTTTGAAATAATTACTATTAACTTCATTCTCCCAATTAGAATTTTTAAAGTGCGTTTTGTTTATAGTACAGTTGTTTTATTTTTATTGCGTTCTTTCGGTGCAATGTTTATGCAACGTTATATACATGCAATGCAACGCATAAACAGGTTAATAACCATGCAGAGAAATACATATGTGCAGGGCTTAATTATGCCAGTTTCTGTATAACTTTTATAAATGTCAAGGTTTCTCCTACATATATGCCTGCATCTTATTTCGATCTATATTATCTCTGATCGTCATCAGTTGTCTATATACATGTTTAGTGGAGGCGCAATGGCCCAGTGGTTAGGGCAGCGGACTCGCGGTCATAGGATCGCGGTTTCGATTCCCAGACCGGGCGTTGTGAGTGTTTATTGAGCGAAAACTCCTAAATCTCCACGAGGCTCCGGCTGGGGATGGTGGTGATCCCTGCTGTACTCTTTCACCACAACTTTCTCTTACTTCTTGTTTCTGTTGTACCTGTATTTCAAAGGGCCGGCCTTGTCACTCTCTGTGTCACCTTGAATCTCTTTGCGAACTACGTTAAGGGTACACGGGTCTGTGGAGTGCTCAGCCACTTACACGTTAATTTCACGAGCAGGCTGTTCCGTTGATTCGGATCAACCGGAACCCTCGTCGTCGTACCGACGGAGTGCTTCCATATACATGATTATCAGACGAGATTGCACTTCGGAACTTCCTTTTCGAGGGCTAAGCAGGATATGATAATTGTCCCTGAGGATAAGGACATTGATTTTTAAATATGGTTAAATATGGAAAGAAAATGATTTTGAATATTTGTATATTATTTGACTCTGACATAAACTACATACGCGTAGACGTCATACGAAAGCTGAAACAGAATATAATTATGCGAAACGTAGAAGGCGATTGTATCCGTCTGTGTATGTGCTCGTGATTTCATCCGTATTTTCCTTTTAAATTCAAATCCGCTGTTGCCGACTTTGGCTTTCATCAAATAGAGATCGATACAATAACTACCACTTGAATACTAGTGTTGGTGCAATCTGCTTACCACCTCCACCGAAAGTTCCAGGCCTTGTGCCTATAATAATAAAAAAAAATTTTTTTTCGTTTTTTCAATTTTGTTTCCAATTTTTGCCGACTGTCTTCCCGGTATCATCATCAATATTATTATTATTATTATTATTATTATTATTATTATTATTATTATTATTATTGTTGTTGTTGTTGTTGTTGTTGTTGTTGTTGTTATTATTATTCCTTCGTAACACAGTGTAGGTAAAAATGCACCGGAGTCTTTAGCCATTTGTCAAGTCACAACAAGGACCTCAGACAGATAATACTTTCCTTCAGATGTGCGCTGTGCCCAATGAGGCTACTTTTTACAAGACATCAGTCTTGCATGGAGATTTCCAGTTGCCTTAAGAAGTTTTGAAGTTTCAGTTGGATTGATTCCAATGTTCCGATCAACACTGGTTTCATTTTTACATTACCCACTGGCATTCCATACAGTCTTGCCATTTCCACTTTCAATTCGGAGTACTTGTTGATTTTTTCAATCTCTTCATTCAAAACCTTCATGTCATTTGGTATGGCTGCATCTATGATCTGACAGTATTTGTCTCTCTCATGCAATATGACAATATCCGGCCGACGGTGTTCCATTACACTATTATTATTATTATTATATTATTATTATTATTATTATTATTATTATTATTATTATTGTTATTATTGTTGTTGTGTTGTTGTTGTTATTATTATTCCTTCGTAACACAGTGTAGGTAAAAATGCACCGGAGTCTTTAGCCATTTGTCAAGTCACAACAAGGACCTCAGACAGATAATACTTTCCTTCAGATGTGCGCTGTGCCCAATGAGGCTACTTTTTACAAGACATCAGTCTTGCATGGAGATTTCCAGTTGCCTTAAGAAGTTTTGAAGTTTCAGTTGGATTGATTCCAATGTTCCGATCAACACTGGTTTCATTTTTACATTACCCACTGGCATTCCATACAGTCTTGCCATTTCCACTTTCAATTCGGAGTACTTGTTGATTTTTTCAATCTCTTCATTCAAAACCTTCATGTCATTTGGTATGGCTGCATCTATGATCTGACAGTATTTGTCTCTCTCATGCAATATGACAATATCCGGCCGACGGTGTTCCATTACACTATTATTATTATTATTATATTATTATTATTATTATATTATTATTATTATTATTATTGTTATTATTGTTGTTGTTGTTGTTGTTGTTGTTGTTGTTGTTATTATTATTCCTTCGTAACACAGTGTAGGTAAAAATGCACCGGAGTCTTTAGCCATTTGTCAAGTCACAACAAGGACCTCAGACAGATAATACTTTCCTTCAGATGTGCGCTGTGCCCAATGAGGCTACTTTTTACAAGACATCAGTCTTGCATGGAGATTTCCAGTTGCCTTAAGAAGTTTTGAAGTTTCAGTTGGATTGATTCCAATGTTCCGATCAACACTGGTTTCATTTTTACATTACCCACTGGCATTCCATACAGTCTTGCCATTTCCACTTTCAATTCGGAGTACTTGTTGATTTTTTCAATCTCTTCATTCAAAACCTTCATGTCATTTGGTATGGCTGCATCTATGATCTGACAGTATTTGTCTCTCTCATGCAATATGACAATATCCGGCCGACGGTGTTCCATTACACTATTATTATTATTATTATTATTATTATTATTATTATTATTATTATTATTATTATTATTGTTATTATTTGTTGTTGTTGTTGTTGTTGTTGTTATCATCATCATCATCATCATCATCATTATTATTATCATTATTATGAGAGACACCAGCCAATGTTTGGCCACTTGCAGGTTAGTATTTATTTTTGGCAAGATCATGGGTTAAAGTAGAATTAGTTAATGTGCTTATGTTTGCTAGATACAGTTGACGTTGATTATATTGATCTATGTGGTTTTTTGTATTTTATTCATTTAGACATAGCTTTGGTTGTAACCAGAGGCCTTGTTCACTAAGTCCCTGGAGGGTTGTTAATATCGGTATAAAGTTCGTAGCTCACTAAGTTGCTCTTACAGACAAAGATACGATTTTGACATATTCATAATCGGCCATGATTCAATCAGTTTTGATTTGATTTTATCAATATGAAACAAAAATTATTAATCACATTAGAAATATTGCAAAAACAAGAGAAGGGAATTGGTAAGTCTGGTTCTTGTGGGGAGTGAGAAAAATCTAAAGTTTCGGACAGTGGCACACTGAATAGTTATATAATATAATGGCTGTAAAAACAAAATGCGAATAGGTTAATAGAGTGGCACAGGAAATAGATTAAAGGATGATCGCAGTGAGAGGTACTGGCAGAAACGTTAGCAGACCGAGCGAAATACTTAGCGGTATTTCGTCTGCCGCTACGTTCTGAGTTCAAATTCCGCCGAGGTCGACTTTGCCTTTCATCCTTTTGGGGTCGATTAAATAAGTACCAGTTACGCACTGGGGTTGATATATTTGACTTAATCCGTTTGTCTGTCCTTGTTTGTCCACTCTGTGTTTGGCCCCTTGTGGGTAGTAAAGAAATAGGTATTTCGTTTGCCGCTACGTTCCGAGTTCAAATTCCGCCGAGGTTGACTTAGCCTTTCATCCTTTCGGGGTAGATTAAATAAGTACCAGTTACGCACTGGGACCGATGTAATCGACTTAATCCGTTTGTCTGTCCTTGTTTCTCCTCTCTGTGTTTAGCCCCTTGTAGGTAGTAAAGAAATAGGATTGTGGTGGATTAATGCCAAGAGAGATTGTTGTTATGTGTTACTTAAAGAGAAAGGTTGTAGTCGTGAGGGATCATGAAAGAAAGGGCTCTCAATGCAATATAATGAGTTAAAGAGTAACAGGCAGATATTAACAAAGAACAGAGCAACTGAGGAACATAAGCAGGAGTACAAAGTTTCGGTTGGAGAGTGAGATCATTGATCTGTTTCAGGTGTGTGTGTTTGCGTTTGTGTGTTCGTGTACATGTATACATGTGCGTGTGTGTGTGTGTGTGTGTGTGTGTGTGTGTGTGTGTGCAAGCTATATACACACGGCACATTCACACTCATAGATGCATGTAACAGTCGCAAGTATGAAACCTTGGCATGAAATACAGAACCATCATGAAAGTGACGTAGTGAATATATCTAACGAAGAAAAAAGACAACCATTTGACACAGGGGTTGGGTATAGATGTGTGGGTATCTTGGTTGTTAATAGTATAAAGTCAGGAACAACGGAAGATAAAGTCAGGATAGAAAATTTCCAAAGTTTAAGGAAACTCGTAAAATCTAAGCTAAGTTATAATTCACTGCCATAAACCTACGTGCTGGGTCCCTAATCGGGTACAGTGTGAAAATGATCAAATACACAAAGGAAGACTTTGAAGGTGTAGATAGAAGATGAAGAAAATTATTGACAATCTACAGGATCTTACTCCCACAGGCAGATGTTGCCATATTAGTATTTCAACATAAAGGATGGAGAAAGAAAACTGTCAACAGTTAGTAAATGTAGAGAGCTTAAGGAAGTATTGTGTTGATGGTAGAGAGAGACTTTGATAGCTGTGAAGAGGGAGAATATGTTAACAGAAGAAAGGGTGGGAATGTGAATATCCCCGAGAAAGGAGAAAGACATGTAAAAATGTTTACGCAGTAATTGTTTTAAATTACAGAGAGTTATCAAGATTAAAGTTTCAGTGGTTAAAAAGAAGAGCATTAAAGAAAACTGGCGAACTGGAAGAATCGTTTGGTGGTGCTGAAATATTATTAACAGCATTTTCTCCCAGTTCATTATCTTCTGAGTTCAAACGCCCCCCGAGCTCAGTTTTGGGTTTCAACCTTCCGGGGTCGATAAAGTCAACTACTAGCTAACTGCTGGATCGATGTGACCGACTTATTCCCACCCAAATGAAATTTCTGACCTTGCACTAAAATATGAAACCGTTATAATTATTCTTAGTAGTAATATTATCATTTGTGTTACACTAGAAGTAGTAATAGTGGTAGTAGTAGTAGTAGTAGTAGTAGTAGTTGAAGTAGTTGTAGTGGTTTAAACAATTCTAAAGAGTTAACAAACCAGATAATCACTTCAGTGACTGAAAACAACTGATTAAGTCTCTGATACAAATTTTTACTGGTTTAAATATTTAAGCATTTCGTTATATTTTTTTTTTTTATGTCGTATAAATACTTAAAGATTTAGATGTCGGAAAACTAAAGACAAGATGTCTAACGTGAATACTAATATTCTACGGGAACATCAACAACAACAATAGCAACATCAAGCATAATATAACACATATACGTCAATAACAACGAACACTAGAAACCAAAATTGTTTTTATTTCTATCCAGACTTTGAATATGAACTATTTTTAAATGTGGAGAATTGATTTATATCGAATAAATTTCATTTTGTTTTAAAATGATTTTTGTAGTTGTTATATTGCTGGAAATATTCTCATTTTGGACAATATTATGGTTTATAGCAGAAAAATCTATAAAAGTAAAAACAAAATTAAATAAAATGGATATAAATTTATAAAAGTTAATAGATGAAAATATATTACAGTAAATTGATTTGCGGCGAGGAGCGAAAACTCAAACGTTTCGGACATTTGTCTTCTTTCGGGAAGAAAAATAAAATGGGGAGAATAAAAGAGATGTAAAGTCTAGTGGAGTATATCACTGTTGTTGTGGCAAATGACTAAGCAGATTGGGGGTGGGTAAAAAAACAAAATATATTGAGTGTTTTGGAAGGAGATAAGAGGTAAATGTAAGTGAATATGTAGAGTAGGAATTAGTGAGAAAATGAGAAATGGTAGAATCTCTCAATTCTGGCTGATATGATTGCTAAAAGGATAGCTAAATGATATAAGGGACATGTAAATCCGAGGTCTGCGGAGGAAGGGAAACAACGATATGAGGAACGTAATGATACTTGAGAATTACTAGGAAGTGTCAGAGAGGCAGGTGATTGCAGTGATCTAAGTTAAGAGATTCGAAGGAGACAAAAATGAAAAAGAAATTGTTTCTAATCTAAGCCCAATACCAGAACTCTTGAAGAGAGGTGCTGGTCGATTTCAAAAAACTGGGTCTTGATTTTTACGAAATTTTTCGATCAGGAAAAAATAAAAGGCATAATTGGCTTCGACGAGATTTGAACATAGAAATATGCTTTCAGACACTCTATAGACTTTGCCAGCTTGCAGCCATGAAAATGACAGAAACAATGAAACTAGAACAGTGAATAATGTCCTTCTGCACGAGCTATGCATAAAGTAAGCAAACGTTTTCAGTTAATAAACAGTTCATATTTGCAATGAATACATAAGTTGTACACCACAATAAAAAAGAGAAGAATATCTTAACACAAACAGATGAAAGTCCAAAAGAATCAGACTAGAATATTCCATGACACATTGTCTACAAGAATTGCACGCGTACGTTATTTGGTGTGTATATAACAACAACACCCAACAAATGCGACTGAGAAGCACGTATAATTAAAAGAGAAATAAACACGTATTTAATTATATCACAACGTAAACAATTACAGACGATACACCAAGTGGAGCAGTTGGGGGAGAAAAGAGAATCTCAAGGCAGAAACCATAGAAGATTGTATAATGGCCATGCGAAGCAAAAGTATTTAGGATGAATGCAAGGGGATGTTCCTTGCGCTTGGGGAGTCCATTGGTACCGAGGTGTTGGAAAACGGGAAGTCAGGGTGGAGAGCAAAGGCGTTGTACTGTTGGGTTGAGTTGCATGACTTCGTGGGTGTTACTTCAAAAGTGCAGTAATTGCTTAGAAAACATACCTGACTAACGGGGGCTTTCACGAAGTGCAGTGCAGCACACAACTTGCAAGCTGTATTATTTTAGGTCAGTGAAAAAATCAAAATATTGAATATATTTGTGGTCTTCAAGTGGTGATCTACAGAAGATAAAGGTACAAATAAGGTGACAAAGGAAAAGTTGAAAGTACTGGTTTAGGTGATCTGTGTCGGCAGCATCCATCACATCTAACCTGCTAACGAGGAGTATAGGGTGAAGGCTTGTGAAAGGCAGGGGCGGTAGAAAATGGAAGTGGTGGGTAAAAGCTGAAAGGGAAGTTCATTGAGTGTTGAGAAACAAGAGTGTGAGTACGACAAGACATCTGCGGCATTAAACTCGAGGTGGATTAGAGGCTCGACCTGTTCAAAGAAACACTTGGAAACAATGTTGTATATCCTTTAATACTGCAATGAAGTCCAGGTTTGCGCAGCACAGGGGTCGTTGACTGGCGAATTATGACAAAAAGGTGGAAAAGTTGAATTGAGTGAGATGTGAGCGGAAACAGTCAGTAGGTGAGCTGGCAGAATCGTTAGCGAGCCGGGCGAAATTCTTAGCGGTATTTCGTCTGCTGTTACGTTCTGAGTTCAAATTCCGCCGAAGTCAACTTTGCCTTTCATCCTTTCGGGGTCGATTAAATAAGTACCAATTACGCACTGGGATCGATATAATCGACTTAATCCGTTTGTCTGTCCTTGTTTGTCCCCTCTGTGTGTAGCCCCTTGTGGGCAGTAAAGAAATAGGTATTTCGTCTGCCGTTATGTTCTGAGTTCAATTTCCGACAAGGTCGAATTTGCCTTTCATCCTTTCGGGGTCGATTAAATAAGCTACGCACGGGGTCGATGTAATCGATTTAATCCCTTGGTTTGTCCTTGTGTGTCCCCTCTATGTTTAGCCACCTGTGGGCAATAAAGAAATAAGTACTAAATCAGTAGGGTTAAAAATCTGCGGGTTTGTAGTAAACCGTCGAAGAAAGATTGTTGCCAATAAAGAGAGTTGTATGAATGGATGTATGAGAAGTGATGGAGGTGAGAATCAGTGTCCGGTGGAAATTATTGAGATTATGAAGATGAATATAAGTTGATTTGTGTTGAATGATGAGGGGCAGACACAGTCAACAATTTACTAACCATATTACTTGGGTAACAACTAGTAAAACGGATGGTTATTGGACTACAACATGAACCCGTGAACAAGTCTCGTCATTGGGGTCAATTCTCCTCTCACTTCATGGTAGAATTCATTAAATGAGGAGAAGCAATTTAGAGTGAAAACCGGTGCAGTGAGATGGAGGATTTGTCGAATTCGAAGTTCCATGCGTGGTGTGGCCGTCAAAAAGACATCAACAGATGGAGAGCAAGTTTGGTGTTTCCAGCAGAAACAGAAAAGCAGTTTGCGTGTAGGAGAGTACTCTCCGTAAAATTATTTTTATCTGCCTCGACAGACTGTCTCCTTTGGTCGAGATAACTTGAGACTGCTTTGGTTCAATAACAGTAGAACAAGAGGATGGTATCACCTACGCTTCCGGTGAGGAACAAATAGTGACATTTAAAAAGACAATGGCGCTGACCGTGCATCGAGGAAGTGATTTGCAGTTGTATTGTTGTTGAATTGCTTGGCATGGAATTTGTGGTCGCTATTTTAAGGGAAAATTTACATTTTGTAGACATCAGCACCGACTACCTACTTCGTCGTTGAGCACTCTCAGCGATTAAATATTTCAGATTACAAAGTTAAGAGTGCCAAGGCGCCAGTCTACTTGCCAACAGCTTTGCTCCTGATATTTGTATTAAAACATCCCGACTAATCATTCTCTTAATCCAACAAACTCATCGTATTTTTCATTAACGTTCCGAATGTTTATTCTTTCTTCATACTCCACACAAAATTCTGCTTCGTTCTTCTGTCCGCTGCTGGAGGATTCTGGGTATTCTGAGAATACTTAATATTTATTTCATACATTTTGTGACTCATAGGGCGTCTGTCTTTAGTTCTACAGTAGTCGACGAGGTGAATAGTCACCGAAACACTGAGGCATCCTGTCAGACAACATCTCTGTTGTATATTTCCGCTGGCCGATAGGTGTGCGTGCGCGCAAGCACTCAGTTCATCCAGTTTGTTTTATTCATTGCACCGACCGCCTGTTGTTTGATTGTGCACTCGATGTGATTGATTATCTTGCTTAGATGAACTGATATTGTACTGCTTAGGCTCATGTATGTCTATCAACTATGAATATATATATATATATATATATATATATATGTATATATATGTATATATATATATACATACATATATATATACATACATATATATATAAAGATATACATACATACATATATATATACATACATACATATATATATATACATACATATATATACATACATATATATATATATACATACATATATATATATATATATATACATACTATATATATATATATATATACATATATATATATGCATACATATATATATATATACATACATATATATACATACATATATAATATATATATATATATTATATATATATATATATATATACATACATATATATATATATATATATATACATATATATATATGCATACATATATATATACACACACACACAACATATATATATATATATAATATATATATCAATGTACTTGCATATACGTGTGCACGCTGGCAGGTGCATGCTACATACTTGTTCGATGGCTATCAATATTTGATCAAATATGATACGAAAGCAAAAATGCCACACACGCGCACACAAACAATATACACACACACATACACAGACACGCACACGCGTACATACACACACCACACACTCCAAGCCAATCATTAGTTTTGAAGACAATGTAAAAGCAGAACAATACAAAACACAACAACACAACCGCTGCCCAATCATTCAAGATTATAAATCTGACAGAAAAGAGACACTATTTATTCATAAACTCGAAGCAATTAAGCTAAATAACGTTTTTTTTTCTTCCTGATATTATTGCGTGTTTAACCTCTCCTACAGCTTTTCTCTTCAATTTGCAAAACATCAAACATTCGAGAATAAATGGACCGCAATTGCCAATGTACTTTAACTGTGTTGCTCTTATTTTTGTTGTATTGTATTTATTATTATTCTTGTTAGTGTTGTTGTTGTTTAGCCCCAGGCCACCGCGCTTGATCAGCCTTGTGATCAAAGGATTTATTTTATTCTTTTTTCTTTCATTTGTGGTCATCACATCTTTTGTTATCAGACGTTGTGTGTCCAGAAAAGAAATATTTATTTTATTCTTTCTATTGTTTTTCAGGTGATAAGGTGGGATTTCAGGGAGATTTGGTTGCGGTTTCTTGCAAGTCAAACAACCATACATAGGTTCCATTCATTTTATGGTCGCTGGTTATAAATCGGAAGTTATGTATGAAGATAATGAATTATCCGGAAACTGAAGAATTGGCGGTAATGGGCACACGCGATGATTTGGCACCAATATCCAGGTGTTTGGTGATAAACCGAACAGAAGATCAAAGCAACCAACTACAAAGTTGAATATGTGCCCCCTTCTCCCATCATCAAACAAGTATGTTCCAAATATAGAAAGACAATCGCAAATTGTTAAATTCTGTGATCTTTTCTGTTTGACTTGCAACTGTGGAAATTTTAAAGTTTAAGGAAATTTTTAAAATTTGGTGTATTGATGTAATTTTCCACGCTGAATTTCAGGTGACAGTCCACTTTTACCAGAATTTTTTTTGATCATTTCTATCCAGTGAGAAGACATTTCACATAGTAGCGGCGCCGAAATGAACCGACAACATAGTGAGACAAATACTGCATTCATCTCCTCAACACAACATTTTAAACACAAATCATTGCTAAACTTAAGATTCTACATTCGGCACACTTCTTTCGCATACACATACGCATATAGACGCTCACAATCAAACTTCAAACACATAGAGATCGCAATGGAGACTCACAAACACATACAGATCACAACGGAGACTCGCAAACACATACAGATTACAATGGAGAGTCGCAAACACATACGGATCACAATGGAGACTCGCAAACACATACAGATCACAATGGAGACTCGCAAACACATACAGATTACAATGGAGAGTCGCAAACACATACAGATCACAATGGAGACTCACAAACACATACAGATCACAATGGAGACTCGCAAACACATACAGATTACAATGGAGAGTCGCAAACACATACGGATCACAATGGAGACTCACAAACACATACAGATCACAATGGAGACTCGCAAACACATACAGATTACAATGGAGAGTCGCAAACACATACGGATCACAATGGAGACTCGCAAACACATACAGATCACAATGGAGACTCACAAACACATACAGATCACAATGGAGACTCGCAAACACATACGGATCACAATGGAGACTCGCAAACACATACGGATCACAATGGAGACTCGCAAACACATACAGATCACAATGGAGACTCGCAAACACATACGGATCACAATGGAGACTCGCAAACACATACAGATCACAATGGAGACTCGCAAACACATACGGATCACAATGGAGACTCGCAAACACATACAGTTCACAATGGAGACTCGCAAACACATACGGATCACAATGGAGACTCACAAACACATACAGATCACAATGGAGACTCGCAAACACATACGGATCACAATGGAGACTCACAAACACATACAGATCACAATGGAGACTCACAAACACATACAGATCACAATGGAGACTCGCAAACACATACAGATCACAATGAGACTCACAAACACATACAGATCACAATGGAGACTCGCAAACACATACAGATTACATGGAGACTCGCAAACACATACAGATCACAATGGAGACTCACAAACACATACAGATCACAATGGAGACTCGCAAACACATACAGATCACAATGGAGACTCGCAAACACATACAGATCACAATGGAGACTCACAAACACATACAGATCACAATGGAGACTCGCAAACACATACAGATCACAATGGAGACTCACAAACACATACAGATCACAATGGAGACTCGCAAACACATACAGATCACAATGGAGACTCACAAACACATACAGATCACAATGGAGACTCGCAAACACATACAGATCACAATGGAGACTCGCTAACACATACAGATCACAATGGAGACTCGCAAACACAGACAGATCACAATGGAGACTCATAAACACATACAGATCACAATGGAGACTCGCAAACACTTACAGATCACAATGGAGACTCACAAACACATACAGATCACAATGGAGACTCGCAAACACATACAGATCACAATGGAGACTCGCAAACACATACAGATCACAATGGAGACTCGCAAACACATACAGATCACAATGGAGACTCGCAAACACATACAGATCACAATGGAGACTCGCAAACACATACGGATCACAATGGAGACTCGCAAACACATACGGATCACAATGGAGACTCAACACACATACAGATCACACATGGAGACTCGCAAACACATACAGATCACAATGGAGACTCGCAAACACATACAGATCACAATGGAGACTCGCAAACACATACAGATCACAATGGAGACTCGCAAACACATACAGATCACAATGGAGACTCGCAAACACATACGGATCACAATGGAGACTCGCAAACACATACGGATCACAATGGAGACTCACAAACACATACAGATCACAATGGAGACTCACAAACACATACAGATCACAATGGAGACTCGCAAACACATACAGATCACAATGGAGACTCACAAACACATACAGATCACAATGGAGACTCACAAACACATACAGATCACAATGGAGACTCACAAACACATACAGATCACAATAGAGTCTTACAATCACATACAGATCACAAAGGAGATCAAAGTATTGACACTTAAGGCATATCACATTATAGCCTTCAATCGACTTCACACTCTCATCACTCAACACGATGAACACTTTGTATTCAACATTCCGAACACACTATACAGTGCACAATATGTCCCACTGAACAACCTACTTCACTCGACTCAATATCTTATGAATTACAGTCAAATCTCCTTCAAATTACATCTTACTTGAACTGAAATATGAAACACATCGCAATTTTCTTTGACAAATGCTGTCTGAAAGAACAAAAGGTTTTTCTTACAAATCTGTCATTCGCCACAACACGAAATACTCTGCACCAACACACCAATCACTCTGCATAAAATGAAACCAGGAAGGAATGTTTCGAGGATTGCACCACATGCTAGAAATAGCAACTAAATCTACATAGAATGACATCATAATCCCTTGTATTACAGCACATTGGCTAGTGTACTCCTAGATTCTTTACGGATAAAACTTGACACCTGAAATGTCTTTGATAATAGGTCATTACAGACACACACAAACATACATAGGTGTATGTGTGTGTCTATATATATGTGCGTCCATATATGTGTGTGTCTATATATGTGTGTGTCCATATGTGTGTGTATCTATATATGTGTGTGTCTATATATGTGCGTGTCTATATATGTGTGTGTCCATATATGTGTGTGTCTATATATGTGTGTGTCTATATGTGTGTGTGTCTATATGTGTGTGTGTCTATATATGTGTGTGTCTATATATGTGCGTGTCTATATATGTGTGTGTCCATATATGTGTGTGTCTATATATGTGCGTGTCTATATATGTATGTGTCCAAATATGTGTGTGTCTATATATGTGTGTGTCCATATATGTGTGTGTCCATATATGTGTGTGTCCATATATGTGTGTGTCCATATGTGTGTGTGTCCATATGTGTGTGTGTCTATATGTGTGTGTGTCCATATATGTGTGTGCCTATATATGTCTGTTTGTGTGTGTGTGTGTGTGTGTGTGTATAGAATTGACCCGTATATCATAATGCAACAAATTGTTCCGGTGATCAACGGTTAAGAAATCAATTATTGTAAGAACATCTGCAACAGAGATGCAAATAACCAAAATGACGAAACGTATGATGGAAAGAAATGATAAAAGGTGCATCGTATGTTTCTATCCTTCTTTTTCCCACGTTCGCTCCTTTGCTTTGTAAATCGTAAGTGGTACTATTGCTAAGTATAGTGTTAACCAAATCGCTAAACAGGAAGGGAAGACAGGATGATGGCAATCAAACTGTAGTTCTGAACTAAACCGTAGCAGCTGCACACCTATGTATGCAGGGCATGTTATATATATATATATATATATATATATATATAGAGAGAGAGAGAGAGAGAAGAGAGAGAGAGAGAGAGACAAACAGACAGACAGACAGACAGACAGACAGACAGATAGATACATAGATAGATAGATAGATAGATAGATAGATAGATAGATAGATAGATATAGATAGATAGATAGATAATAGATAGATAGATAGACAGACAGACAGACAGATAGATAGATAGATAGATAGATAGATAGATAGATAGATAGATAGATAGATAGATAGATAGATAGACAGACCGACAGACAGACAGATAGATAGATAGGTAGATAGATAGATAGATAGATAGATAGATAGATAGATAGACAGACAGACAGACAGACAGATAGATAGATAGATAGATAGATAGATAGATAGATAGATAGATAGATAGATAGATAGATAGATAGATAGATAGATAGATAGATAGATAGATAGATAGATAGATAGATAGATAGATAGATAGATAGATAAATAGATAGATAGATAGATAGATAGATAGATAGATAGATAGATAGATAGATGGATGGATGGATAGATAGATAGATAGATAGATAGATAGATAGATAGATATGTTTCTTTATTAGCCACACAGGGCTGCACACAGATAGAACAAATTACAAGGTAGAGCTTTTCTTTTGAAGGTTTAAAAAAAAAAATATAAAAAATAAAAAAAAATTAAATAAAATAAAATTAAAAAATAAGAAAAAAATAAAATAAAATAAAAATAAAATAAAAAAGGGGGCGTCGATCAAAAGGGATCGTAAAAGGAGAGAAAGAGGACAAAAAAAAAGGGGGGGTTAAAAAAAAAGGGGGAGAGGAAAAAAATTGATCAATAGGGATCGTTATCACAGAAATGTCAATATGAAGTGTAAAGGGGGGGACAGGTGAGGTTTACCCGTGGAAAGAAAAGCCTACGGAAAAGACCACGGTAACCTTGGTCAATGAAGTCACATGTTATATTTCTTTTTTTTTTTTTTTTTTTTGCAAATAAGCAACTCTCTGTATTAATTTTTACGGTTCATAGAATCATAGTCAAGGTGGCTTCGTCATTCATACGTGCCATCCTTGCTACATTCACCCATCTTTTTTTAAAACATTCACTAGACAAAACTTGCCTCTCTACTCTCACTTTTTTCTTCAAGTGATACTTGAAGAAGTTGATGAGAGATTGACCAGAGAGGAAAGTGTTTGTCTCTAATCCTTTCAGACGCGTCCACCAGATACATTCTTTCGCCATAGCCACAAGTATGATAAAAATAGCTCTTCCTTCCCGTTTGAAGGAAGGAGGCGTGACGATATTAACGATAGACTCGGCTGATAAACCGACACGTCCCACACGTGACAGCAGTCGTTCGACATAAGCCCACAGGTGGGAAATTGCTGGACACTGCACGATTGCGTGCAGAGCGGTTTCGTCGCTCTGCCCGCATCTCGGGCAGGTCGGCCCCGTGTTTCTCGAGCCATGCCTATAGAGCTTATCCCGAACGGGTAGCGCTTCTCGGTAGCACCGCCAGGCCAGGGATCTCTGGAAGTTGTCCATAGGTCCCGGGCCGAAAGTCGTTTGAAACAGGCGGGTCAGGTATTCCTCGTCGACGCCCAGGTTTGCCCCGAGCTCGTCGTCGTACCTCCCCTCCACTAATCCCCTATAGAATGCTTTGGTTGTGTTGAAGTCACTCAAGGTCGACCCGGGACGGCAGAGTTGCTTGAGAGCAACGCGACACTCGCGGTGCCATTCGCCCTTCGCGAGTGTCGCAGATAGATAGATAGAT
>NC_043002.1:105542467-105544967 GCF_006345805.1 Octopus sinensis
ATTATTATTATTATTTATTTTTATTATTATATTATTATTATTATTATTATTATTATTATTATTATTATATTATTATTATTATTATGAAGGTCACTGCCAGGAATCGAACTGGGAATCTTGGGGTTAGTAGTATGTGCTCTTAACCACTACGCCATATGCCCGGTCGAAATTTCCCCAAGACATTTGATGAAGGCTGGAGGGTATATCAGCCGAAACGTTGTGTTTAACAACAAACAAAATGAGACCAAATATCCGTCAAATGTAAATAATGTAAATAATTCCTAATCTCTTAAATGTAGAATTGTATTTAGTATTTTCTTGGTTACATTTATTTAACCTCACTTTGTTTTTGCTGTTGTTGTTGTTGCTTTTGTGTGTGTGTGTTTTGATAAAAATTTTATGTAGTGAACTAAAGCGTTCGATGTTTCTAGCAGGTCGCCTGACCTGATCCCAGCTCCCGCAGATTCTCATCACGCTGGTTCATTACAGCCTGCCCTTTACAGGTGGTAGAGTGAAATCTCAGTGGCATTTGCCAGTTACTTCGAGAACGTTTTTTGTCAGCCTATGGACCGACACAAGCATTTTGCCGTTGGAGAAACGTACGAGTCAGTTCAGTCGTTTATTATTTTTTTTATTTAATGCATAGTGCCCTAGTATGGCTGCAAACTGAAACAAGAAACTAGGAACAAGAAAAAACACAAAAAGATATAAAGTTAAGTATTTCATTTTTTTTTCATTCGTGTTTTCCTTTTTCTAGGGACCTGACGCAGCCCCTTCACCAGTACATGTGCAGAATATACAAGAGGCTTTGAAATTAAGTTCCCGCCTTTTTCTTGATTGCACTTGGTTACTATCAGTAAAAATAAATAATTATAAATATATATGTTTGTGTGTGTGCATATATATATATATATATATATATATATATATATATATGTATAGTTGGAATTTACAAAAAAAAAGAACAAAGCAAAAGACGAAGACGGGTGTGTAAACGACAAACAGATTTATTAGTTTAACGCTCGGGAAGTGAGAACGTCTTTTACGTTTCGTGCCTACGTTCTTCAACAGAAAAGAACACAAAAATAAGCAGAGAGAGAAAATAAAAAAGGGTTTAGTGGCCGGCGATCAATCATGGCGAACGCCAGACAGAGGTGATAAGACAGGAGAGCTAGAAAGAAGGGGAGATAAAAAAGTAGTGGTGATCCCAAAACGAAGATGCGCGTGCGTGTGCTTGTGAGAGCGTTATGTGCGTGTGGATGAGGGCTGGTGACCTTAACGTGTGCGTGTATGCATGTCTATGTGTGTGGATGATAGTGTGGGTGCTGAGAACTGGTCAGTGCTAGTGTGTGAGGGGTGGTGTGATGTGGTGTGGTGTGGTGGTATGCATGTATGTATGTGTGTATGTATATATATATGTATATGTGTGTGTGTATGTGTGTGCAGGCAGGTGTGACTGTGTGGTAGGGTGCTTGCTTCCCAACCACAACGTTCCTGGTTCAGTCCCACTGGGCGGTACCTTGGGCAAGTATATTCCACTATAGCCTCGAACCGACCAAAGTCATGAAAATGGACTGGGTAAATAGAAACTGAAAGAAGTCTGTCGTATATGTGTGTGTGTGTGTGTGTGAGTGTGTATTTACGTGTGTGTGTCTTTGTGACTGTTTGTTCCACACAGCCGCTTGGTAACCGGTATTGGTATGTTTACCTCCCCATAACTAGCAGTTCGACGAAAGGATTGATTAAATAAATGCCAGGCACCGACTTAAAAAGTAAAAAAAAAATCAAATGCTGCGCTCTATTTGTGTGTCTAAAACTCTTCAAGGTGGTGCTACAGCATGGCCTCAGTCCAATGACTGAAACAAGTAATAGGTAAAATATATATGAATACGGATGAACATGCCTAATCCGTGTGCGTTGTTATATTTTCGCCTAAACACACACATTTCTGTCCATGTGCGCGTGTGTATTTGCACATAAGTGCCATTAGATCTGCCAACAAACAGAGGTATACCGTGGAAGCGAAGCCCTGTCTCTCCACCATACACTTGTGTGCGTGTGCTGTCGAATACTCAGAAAACGTAGTCTGCAACATGCAAGCGAAACCCTTCGTGCATACTTTTTGACAAGAGACTCTGCTCGTAAGCCAAAACCACAGTTACAGACCACCTCCATTAGTTA
Source organism: Octopus sinensis (assembly GCF_006345805.1). Classification (NCBI taxonomy): domain Eukaryota; kingdom Metazoa; phylum Mollusca; class Cephalopoda; order Octopoda; family Octopodidae; genus Octopus; species Octopus sinensis. The sequence goes on from NC_043002.1 coordinate 105,544,649, forward strand.
CTGGACTCCCTGATGCTGATGGTAAAATTATTTATCTCGGCACCATCTATGGACTTATAAATATTTTAACAAAGTAACTAACTGTTTGTTACAATATCATAGCATTTAAATACAATTAGTTTTATCTTCCCAAGACAACGAGAACTAACGTATATAAATACACTATTGATTACTGTTAGTGTCTTAAATGTTATTTTTTGCTCCTACCTGATAGACTACAACATAACTCCATCAATCTATATTTAGTAGATTCTGTGTCGGCTGCCAATAATGTTTTCATTGATCGAATTTTGTCTACCTTTCTTCACCTCTCCTACAG
>NC_043002.1:105547467-105559967 GCF_006345805.1 Octopus sinensis
CAACTTCGCTTGTTTGTACTTTCAGAAAGCGCAAAATTGGGTGGCTACATGGCTCTATGTTTAGGGATCGCTAATTGGTACAAACACCGTTATTTTCAAACCTTAGCAGAAAACTGTGTGGCTAACCGCTTTTTCGTTTTCCACAGTTATACACAAACGAAATCATGACCGATATAGTGTATTTGCAGGTTCAAAAACTTAAATAAACACTAATTATATCCTGCAAATCTCAGTGATTTATAGATATTATTTATTCATTTTGGACCAGTCGAGTAATTGTTACATAACACTTCACTGAAGAATTTTGAAAGTCCCGATATTTGCCGTTGCCCTACTTATCGTCAAAAGCTAGACACACGATTCAATAATCCAGTAATTTGAAATTTTAATTAATTTGGAATTTAGAGTTACCTCTATACATTAATTTGGCATGCGTTACCTCATTAAAGCTAATAATATTTACTTCGCTAACATTGTAATTATAATTAACATTCTTTTAGTTCATACCGTGCACGTTAACCCCAGACACTATGTGAGCGTGCGGGCTTGTGTGTGCATGTATACATACATATACATACATATACATATATATAAAGTTAATCCAAACAAGAAAGCACAAAAAAAACACAACAACGCGAGGACGTGGAACAAATATAGTATTATATATGTATATATATATGTATGTATGTATGTATAATATATATATATATATATATATATATATAATATATATATACGACAAATAGAAAATGGAGGGGATACAAAACTGACATACATCAGCCGGTAAACATTCTATTATATCTATTTATTCCAAAAAATAAGGGAGTCTTATAAGAATACATACACATGCAAAGACTGTGTGCTACACAAATATATACTAGTAATACATAAAAGAGTAAAAGATTATAAGATCAGTCCCTTATGGCCGTTTCTGCCAAGAGGCCACGATATCTTCCATGCTAGCCCCATCTCTTCAGCGTTCTGCAGTGATGGGTAGATAGAGTTTGGATGCTGAGTGATGGCACTCCCATCAGAGGGTCTAAATGGTTAGGAGATCCGATACATACAAGAGTCAGTTACCAATAGGTACAGTGTATTTTTCTTATTGAAGAGGGCATAAGAAGAATAGGGGCAAGACGTGGAGTGTGAGAGGAGTAAATTTTAGTAAAATGGATTAGGTGTAGGAAAGAGAAATAAGTTGCTTTCAAGATCCATGTTATTTTGTGCAGTGGTGGATAGGTAGGTATATCCGTTCTAAGGATGAGTTCTTAGGAAGACTAAATATAAGTAGTGGTTCTTACATTGTTTATATATATATAAATACGCGTTGTTTGTGTTTACAGTGGGGGGTTTGAAAGAATGGTTTGAAAATATGGTTCGTGTTTCAGAGGAGGATGTCAGTTGTTACTAAAGAGAGTATGGCACCAACAAGTCCCTGAATCCTTGTGTGCAGTGGTTATTGTCAGTCCTGCAACCTGATTGGTCAGCTGCTTTATTGAAAACTATGACGCGGTTACGGTCCGTTGATGGTTTTATATATATATACATATATATATATATGTGTGTGTGTGTGTGTCTGTGTGTGTGTGTGTCTGTGTGTATGTGTGTGTGTGTGTGTGTGTGTGTGTAGTCGGTGGTTCGAGAAGTTCCGGTCTGGTGACTTTACTCTTGAAAATCAGCCCCGTGTTAAACCTGAGACCATGGTGGATAATGATGAGCTGGAAACTCTAGTGGAAGCGGATATATCTCAAACTTCGCGTGAGTTAGTAGCAAGGTTTGATGCTTCAATTCCAACTGTATTGGACCATCTGAAATAAATCGACAAGGTAAAGAAGCTGGACAAGTAGGTACCACACGAACTGCACGATCATCAAAGGACACGTTGTCTTGAAACTTGCTGTTCTTTGCTGTCACGGCAAAAAATCGAACCAGTTTTGCATCGTATTGTTACGTGTGGTGAAAATAGATACTTTTCAACAAAAGCAAGCGTCCTGCACGGTAGTTGGATGGAGACGAAGTGCCAAAACTCAATCCAAAACGAATGCTCACCAAAAAAACACCTAATGATGTCCGTTTGGTGGTCCAGCGCAGATATCGTCCACTACACCTTCATGAGACCTGCTAAGTGAATTACAGTGGATGCATACATCAACTAAATGGATGAAATGATGAGTGAACTTGCAATTAAACAACCGAGATTGGGCAAAAGAGACAGGCCAATTCTCTTGCAAGGCAATGCACGGCCATATATTGCACATAGAACGCTACTCAATTTACAGGAACTGAACTTGGAAGTACTCTGTCATCCACCGTACTCACCAGACCTTGCACCTGCTGACTATCACGTTTTCCAGGCATTAGACAACTTTTTGTAAGGAAAAAACTTTAAATCTGAAGAAGATGCAAAAACAGCCTTTCATGATTTCATCACCTCTTGCTCTCCAGAATTCTTTGCTGCTGGCATAAATAAGCTACTGATAAAATGGCAAAATTGTGTTGATAATTTAGGTGCATACTTTGATTAACTGCTTTGCTTTTCGTTGAGATAAAGTAAAATAAACTTTCAGTTCAAAATCAGATATTACATTCAGAATGACCTGATATATTATATATATAATTATCTATATATATATATATAATATATAATATATAATATATAGTATGTATGTATGTGTGTGTGTGTGTGTGTGTATTATACGCTCATATATACGTAGATGCATAAAGAATATTAGTGTAAGTCTATGTATGTGTATGTCTGTGTGTCTAAATATTTGAGATAACAACTGAGGGATAAATCTCATTGGTTCGTAAGACAGTGAACCATACTGATTTCCGATGTGTGCAACATAGTGTGAAATAAATTTCCCGTGCTAAAGAATCGAACTAACGAACTAATGATATTTGATCCAATACTTTATCCACTGCACTACGAAATTTACCAATGTCAGAAAGATTGATTCAAAACCGAACCATGATGGTCAATAAGAAATTGGTTGATGCAACCCAAGAAAAAGTTCTATGATACTGAGTGTATTATTGGATTTTATTTGGTCTAGCATCATAGACACAAACAGAAACGCTTTTACGTGCAAGCTTGTATATGCGTATATATTCGTGTGTATATGGGGGGGTAGATGCATAGAGAGAGAAAAACAGGGCGACAGAAAGACAGTTAAATAGGTACATTGAAAGATAAAACTATATACTGAATGTAAAAATAGTTTGTTCTCCATACAAACACACCCACAGACAAACAGATAGATACGCACGCACGCACGCACGCTCACACACGCATATATTTATATATGTGTGTGTGTGTGTGTATGTATGTATACATGTCACAATAAAAAGCTTTCGTTGAGTCTAACAAGAAGTAATACGGAATCGTAGAAGAAAAGATGGTGAACAAACCACCAGCAAAAAGTAAAAAAAAAAAAAAATTATTTCAATCATAAAATATATTACAATACAATAACACGAACATTACTGGAGACAAGTCCTCAATGGTACAGGAACGAGACACCCATTTAGAAAAGCGTGTATTGTATAGGTTCTTCTGTTCTGTACACACATACCGAGACAAACAAACAGATGCACACATACAAACATATATATATATATATATATGTATATATATACGTGTGTGTGAAGACCGTTTGTCTTTGGTTCTCTACTTGTCACGTACCAGTTGTATACGGTCTCAATTCCCCAAGCTATTCTTATAGAATTCATATTTTCTTGCCTCTCCTTCTGTATTTATTCTTCTGCCAGATTGCATTGCTTACTGTTCGCTAACAACATAACACACCACTTGACCTCAACGACTAGTATTTTCTATTTTCGTATAGATATATGAACCCTATACACACACACACACACACACACACACACACACACACTCACACATACACACACACACACATATATATATACGGCACTCCCTACTGCCACCACCTCTCTTTCATTTTACTCTACGTCTTCCTCACTCTCGTTCTCGTTCCCTCTCACCATCCCCACTCTCTTACTAAAAAAAAACAATGAAGCTAAAGATTCGAGAATATTTTTCTCTTTGTTTTCTGTTCCATTGATCGTTCCGACCTTTACATAATCTCTACCGAATATATATATATATATATATATATAATATATATATATATATATATATATATATAATATTATATATATATGTAAACATAAATGAATGTGTGTGTGTGCGAGTGTGAGTGTGTGTGTATATGTGTGTATGTGCATGAATGTATGCAAATATTAAGTGAATGCACCATATTCTCTGGCTAGATTGTATTTTGTTCATGTGCCTTCGAATTATCCACGTACGCACGAATATGTAGAAAAGGAGGACAAACGATATACAACACACACATACACAAGGTGCATATGTCCATAAATGCACACACTCATACACTTTCGTTTATGACTATATGCCTGTGCGTATATGTATAAATATATCTATTCATTCACGTGTAATGCATCTATTTATGCCTATATGTTATATATATATATATATATATATAGGTATGTACTGACACACAAATATATACACAACACACCATATATATAATATATATATGCACATATATATATACGTATATGTATATATATGTATATATATATACATACACATATATATATATACATATAATATAACATATAAATATATGCATACGTATGTATATATATTTATATAGAGAGTAAGATGAGACAAAGGACGAAGACGACAGAGAGAGAGAAGTATACAGACAGAGAGATATAGAGTATTAAAGACGGGTTACACTAGTGAGCATATATATATCGATTATAGGATGGCGTGCCTCATCTGATTGTTGGAAGATAACTAGACGTGCTTATGTCAAGGATATTTATCTGAGAGTTTCTATAGAATTGTACATATATATATATATATATATATATATATAAGTGTGTGTATATGCGTGTGTGTGTTTCCAATACTTACATATATACATATATATGCATACGTATAAGCTTGTATACATATATGATTAATGCAAGTATTTGTGTATTAGCAGGTATTTTTATATTCATACATATGTATTATTATATATGTGTTCATTTATATATATATATATATTATATATATATATTATATTATATATATATACATACTTCATATAGACAATGGCGTCATTATTTCAATAACAAAAGAATAATGATGATTAATTATATTTTTTAATTGACTCACGAATCAAATTATGAATGAATCAAAGATGTATTTTCTTTTTAGTCGGATTGAATTGACGTAATGTTATTCTCGGCAGTATCAATAACGATACAAAATGAACACCACTCCCTTTATGATAATTTTTGAGAAAGCCTTATAAACTTAAATTTCGATGACATACTGTAGCTAAACAAATTAAGAATAACTAATTGATTATATCATCCAACGCTCTCTTCTGGTGGATAAATAAAAAAAATTTTATCGTTGGTTAGATGTTTTAGCTAAGTTTATAAAGAGCGAAATAATTTTCTGTAAGAATAAATTGTGAAAATAAGGAGAGAAAATTTCTTCTTTGGATATCATCTCCAGCACCAAGACACACTCAGTAAATTAAAAACAAATAATATAAACACAGAAAACAGAGGAAGAAGTGTGGGCGTAAAGGTATATGATCACAAATGCATGTAGGAATGGGGCATGGAGAATTGCAGTGTAATATGAGCAAATGGAGGGTCATTAAAAATGGTGTGGTAGCTTCTTAACAGATGCATAAACTGATATACGAGCAAAGGGTAGTAGCATTAGGGGGAAATTGTAACATATACGAGGAATGCGGAGTTGCATATGTCAAGATAAACGATAGGATGGTTTAGGTGTATTTTGATTGTACTATGAAGGTTGATGCGACAATTGTTAAAACAGGGAACTAGCTGAATGTGATGGGTAGGTTTAGTTTACTTTGAATGTAGGTGAGAAATGGTGACATAAATTAAATTTAAGTATTATCATGGCAATTGTGTTTCGGGAGAAGGAAAATAATTGCATGAAAGTAACTGGACACATCATGTGAATGCGAGATGTGGCGTAAGAGATTCAGTTGAAGACAAAAGTTTCGTTGTAACCTAGAAACATTACTCTCGGGCTAAGATCTATAATATAATGTGGGTGTATACATATATATATATATATATATATATATATATATGTTGTCTTTGTTGTCGTACACGTTCGCTTACTTTCTTACAAAAAATCTAATACTGTTAGCTTAGACTTTTTGAGGGACAACCAGATCGAACAGTCTCAAATGTAACTGCCCGAACCTGTAAGGACATCTGATAACTTGACTGACGAAAGAAAACCAAGAATGACCCGTCTTTCTTTTTCCTATCCGCTTTTGTATCGTCTATCTGTCCGGGTGTTTTATTGTCCTCTATTGCGTTTTTGTTCCATTTCATATATATATATATATATATATAATATACATGTGTGTGTGTGTGTGTGTGTGTGTGTGTGTGTGTGTGTGTGTGGGTGTGTGCCTGTGTGTGTTTGTATCCACTTTGACCACATTGGCCGACCAGACAGTCGGGTGTCGTTTCGACACCGCTGGTCACCGCATACCGTCCGTTCCTCTCTGTAACGTGCCCTCCTCATTCACGTAGCTCCAAATTCTTGTCTTATTCCGTCGACCTACCCTTTTGTAGGCCTTCCCTGAGCATTCTTCTGCACGCGCATATACCACTCGCCAACCGTCCGAGTCCACCGATTGTCGGTGAACCGAGAGACCTATCCAGCCCACTTGAACTTACGCTTTTGTATTCGACGATGATGTCTCCCATACCCGATTACTCTCTGATCGTTTCGACACTCAGCTTTGATCTGTCCATGGCTCTTTAAGCAGTTGCCTGCCTCCTCTCCTCTGTCGTCGCGTGGCCCAGGTTTCGCTTCCTTACAAAATTGCAGCTTGGTGCAAGTGGGCTTATCCTGATTTCCTTTGAGCACATCTTTGAGGGAGCTGAAAGCTATCCGTGCGGCCCTTATGCTCCGCAAGATTTCATATATATATTTATATATATATATATATATACATATATATATATATATGTATGTATGGATAGATGGATATATAATATTCGGCCTTCTACGTATGACATAACGAAACTTTTCATGATGTTTGCTAACGATAAGTAAATTCTCTGTCTGCGAAGTTAACCTTTCAGATGAACAAAAACTTCTTGATCCTGAGAGAGCCGTAAATGAATTAGATCTAAACACAGTTGATGTTCTACAATAAATTATTTTTCGAGCTTTATATGAAATGACGCAAGTAGATTAGATTACTTGTATTTCTAAAGATGTGTGTATCACTATTAATACTTAGAAGTAGAGAGAACGCCGTAGTAGATGTGGGGTAACTTATATTCTGTACATTTTCATCTATTTCATTAGATAAGGATTTATATAATAGGTACCATGCATGTAGTTAATCGCAATTAAAATTTCGGCTAAGGTCAGAATTAAAATTAAGATCGTTAGGTTACTCAGTGATATGGTATTAGTGTTGTATTCAGTAGACAGAATTTTTGGTTTGAAAACCCTTCCTTATGCAGAGTAGTTGATAGTGTGAAAATGGCGACTTGTGTTAAGGTTTATTGTAAGCAGAAAGTTTATCCAAGTGAAACATTTCTGAGTAAATAGCCCGGCTATGGAAAATGAAGAAGGTGAAGATAATACAAGTTATTGTTGGGTCCCTGGGAACAGTATCGGACGGCATCAAGGGGAACATAAAGGAAATTATAGTAGCGTGCACCGTAGAACTGTTACAAAAGATTTTGCCTCCTTCGCACAGCCAGAATAATCAGAAAAGTATTAGATACTTGAAAATAATGAATAGCATGGTACCGTAGGCTGCAGGTAGTAAGACCACAACGCATACAAGACTCCAGGAGCTTCAACAAAACCTGCCGAAAAAAAAATGATGATGATGGTGGTGGTGGTGGTGGTGGTGGTGGTGGTGATGATGATGATGATGATGATGATGATGATGATGATGATGATGATGATGGTGGTGGTGGTGGTGGTGGTGGTGGTGGTGATGGTGATGATGATGATGAGGATGGTTGTGGTGGTGGTGATGGTGGTGGTGGTGGTGGTGGTGATGATGATGATGATTTTACCAAGTTTCATATAAATAAGTTTATGTAATGATTATGATTGTAAAGATACACACCCAGTTCTGAAAGACGTCAAAAGATTCACCGTTCGAGAAGACGGCTATGATAAGATCTGTGCAATATTGTTCAGGCACTGTGCAATAGTGTTCAGGCAGTATTGTTTGTAAACTTTAAACATGATATAGCGTGTCTATTTCAAGATGGAGGTCCTTATATTCGCAGACATGAAATTCTTAAATGGTAATGCTGTGGCAGAGCAACGATGGAAGCAGTTTTATAATTGAATCTCGCTTACAGGTTAATCACCTTTCCATCTTCCTCACGATCACAATCGTTGTCATCATCTTCCTTCTCATCACCATCGTCATTATCGTCATCATCATCGATATCATCATTATAATCATCATCCTCATCCTCATCATCATCACCATAATCATCATCATTGTCTTCTCCATCATCATCATCAGCAGCAGCAGCAGCAGCATCATAATCATCATCATCATCAATATCATCATCAGCAGCAGCAGCATCCCCATCATCATCATCATCATCATCATCATCATCATCATCATCACAATCCGTCAATAATCTAGATCTATTATCATTATTAATCATCAACATTATCAACACAGTATTATCGGCAGCAGCATTAAAGTCTTCATCATCATCCTCATCGTCGTCATCATCGTCATCATTATCTCCCAATCAATCATCACCGCCAACTGTCACCGCCATCATGCGAGTGATGGTGATAACGGTGATGGGGGGTAATGATAATGGGGATATTCGTGCTCACGGTGCTGAATGACGATGATGAGGATGGTGATGATAATAGAGATGGATGATTGATGATGATGATGGTGGTGGTGGTTGTGGTGGTGGTGGTAGTGGTGGTGGTGATGATGTTGGTGGTGGTGGTGGTGGTGGCGGCGGCGGTGGTGGTGATGTTGGTGGTGGCGGTGGTGGTGATGATTGTGATGATGATTGAGATGATTGAGATGATGATGATTGTGATGATTGTGATGATGTGATGATGATGATTGTGACGATGATGATTGTGATGATGATGATGATGATGATGATGATGATGATGACGATGATTATGATGATGATGATGATGATGATGAGAAGCATTAGGAGGAGGAGGAGGAGGAGGACTTTGTCGATGATGACGACGATGATAAGAAAGATGATGGATGGATGACTAATCTGTAACGTAGACTCAATAAAAAAAAAAAAACGAAAAAAGTTTTTCATCCATCATTGCTATCCGGCAACAAACGGCAGAGACGACCGTGGAAATTAAAACTAAGTGGAATCTTGTTAGGTCTATGATGTGAGATTTACACCAGCCACGTCAGAGAAACAACTGAGCCGTCCATCACTTTGATGATGCTATTTTCAATAATACACTCTCTCTCCTAAGTGATTATGTCCAGAAGTATTCCAATGCATTGAGGCTCCACCCAGCAAATGTCGTTTAGAGAAACTTGCAGTCATAAAAAGATACATCTGGTGAGTTATAATATCCAAACGGATGCTACATTCACCATGTCATACAGGCTGCCGTAATAATGCTCGTTTATTTTTAAATTGTCTTTGACCAAAGACGAATATTGCTCTTGCTATTCTTCTTTTTCTTCTTCTCCTCATTCGTATTATTATTATTATTATTATTATTATTATTATTATTATTATTATTATTATTATTATTATTATTGAGTGAGAGAGCAGTGCATGCAATCAAAGTGACACTGGGGTAAAATATACGAAGCCCAGTATACCCATCATGATTACCCGTCTGATAAGGGTACACCAGGCACATGCATCACAACCATATGTGCACGACATGATGATTTCATATCAAGATTAACAGCACATGACCTTGCAAGTGAGGCCCAGTTAGAATTTTTCTTCTGGTCGAGTAACCCATCCCGCTCAAAAGGTCCCTGAATAAGGTTTCTTTAGGGATGTTGAACGAAACACCCAGGTTTCCAGATGTGAATTATTCAAACCCCAAAGAATCCTTCTCAACACGTGGCTATGATGCTCCCCCACTACTTCTGCACGTGATCAGGGATGCACATATCGTCAGCCACTAAGGGACATGCTCAAGTGGTGAAGAAAAAACAACTGACAAGCAAGTCTGTGGGATTGAGCAGAATATTTCCTGTAACCCATCTTTTATACCAAGATAAAACAATGTACATGATAACACTTCCAATCAGTTAAGATGAGAAGCTACGAGAGCCACTGCCTGGTACTGCATCAGGGCATTTACTATTATTGTTGTTGTTGTTGTTGTTGTTGTTGTTGTTATAATATTTGCTTTGGTCATTATTTTAGTTGCTTCGTTTCAGATCCAATCTAGATTTCTTAATGAATGTTTCCTGTCTGAGGCCACTGTATCATTTTAGGGCCGTTTGAAATAAGTTAAAGAATATACAGTGCGATTCGAGGGAGCGACGGATGAGATATCTAGTAGATTCGGCGACCAAATCCAGGCTCTTTTATTGGAACATCTGCCAAGACTTGGTCGCTTTTGAATTCGCTCCCAGTTTTTTTTTTTTTTTTTTTTTGTATTTGTATAGTGCGTTGACGAAAATAAGGCAAGAATCTAGATCCAGAATAGATTTGATGAATAAAAAACTCAGAAGAAATTTGCCATAGTTTAGTTGATCTTGAAATGAATCAGTTTTAAAGAATCAGCTCTTGAGAATTCTATTTCTCATTTCAATAACATAAAAGACATCTCAAGGAGAACTTAGATTCTTCAGTTCTTGTATGCCAGATTATTTCATTTCCTGTACATCATTCTGTCTTTCTCTCTCTCGTCGAAACGGTGCTGGTGGCAGCGATAGTACACGTAGTAGTGCTAGCGGTGATTGCGATGCTGCTTCAGGTTGTGCTAGACGTAGTTGTTGAAATTGAGGTGGAGCTTTTAGTAAGAACATGAAGATGACGGTGGTAGTAGTAGTAGTAGTAGTAGTAGTAGTAGTAGTAGTAGTAGTAACACACATGAATTTCGTAAACGATCTAACATCAATCATCATCATCGCTCCGTTAATAAATTATATTTATGTGTATTATATAATACCATTAACAGATCCGTTATATATATATATATATTATATATATATATATATTATATATATATATATATATTTACATGTATATACAAATGTGTGTGTGTGCATGTATGTGTATAATGATAGAAAGCCAGATAGTTACATACATGAAAACATGAATTCATACACAAAGACATGCTTACACACATATATATATGTACGTATGTAAGTATATATAGATATGCTTGTATGCATTTATATATGTACGTAATTATCTGCATAATTCAGAGAGCAGGTTTTTTATTGATTTAGCGTGTATATGCTTGCATTTATATTAGATATTGTGAAGACAGCGAGCTGGCAAAATCCTTAGTACGCCGGACAAAATGCTTAGCAGCATTTTGCCCGCCTTTACATTCTGAGTTCAAATTCCACCGAGATTCACTTTGCCTTTCATCCTTTCGAGGTCGATAAATTACGTACCAGTTAAACATCAGGGACAATGTAATCAATACAACCCCTCCAAAACATTGCTGGATTTGTGCAAAAATTTGAAACCAATGCTACATTTCATTATATACATAACTATATACAAATATGCATACATATGTGTGTGTGTGTGTATAAATATAATGGAGGAGAGCAACATATAGATGTACATAGGTAAATAGATAAATATACGCACACACACGCAGACATAGACTCATACACGCACATAGATAGACACATACGTACGTATTGTACATACATTAATACATACATTCATATATGTTGAATGTTTCATATCCAGCACTACACAGTTCTGTACCTTGTATGGTCGGTTATATGGTGCTCCTAAAACCCTTGTTGGGAAGCATTGCTAGTTGTGTCATTTCTCGTTTTAAGTTTACTTTTCGCTTTCTTAAGATACCAAAAAATTTGTGGAATGCAACAGTGAAACCAACTTCATGTAAAATTATATTTAGTGTCGATCTCCGGTCATTTGACGTAGTCTGGCGTTGGCCAGATTACGACGTTGTCAAATCAAACTGGTTCAACCTCCGAACACGAAGCTGAAATTTCACAGATCATAGTTCTCATTTTCATATCTACACCAAACTTAAGCGATCAAAGAAACATAATATCAACAAATGGAGGTGTAGAAAAGCATTAAAAAAATCCGCTACAATATTTTCTATGTATATTTGGGATTTGAAAAATTGGAATATTAGAAATACTGAAATCGTTGTTTCGAATATATCAGAATACATCAAAATCAATACACAACTGGTATTCGGTTTATCG
>NC_043002.1:105569967-105584967 GCF_006345805.1 Octopus sinensis
TTCTGCACAAGTTTATATGGAATACAAAATTGCATTTCACAAAATAATACTATGGTATATATTTGATACAGCCGACATTTCACATTTGATTACTTGAAGCTTTACGTCTCAAGTCTTAAGGTAAAATATGGAAAGTGGAACATGGAATGCGTTCCGGGTACAAATGGAGATATAATGGACTTTCTTCAGGGTCCAGAAGATTAATAAAAAGCCAAGTTTATCGTCAAAGATAAAGCAATGTGATAAAGCAAGGGTCTGTTTAAGATATAGCTATGAAAAACATATCTACTAAAGATGAAAGAGAAAAGGATAAGCATCGTTGTGTGAATGGTTTGGGGAAGAAGATCAGAAAAAAGGGGAGGTCATCCATGTATATTCGCAAGAACAACAGGAGCAACTATGGCAATCACAAGTTCCTTCGTGAACAGGTCGTAAAACCGCCTTCTTTGACCAACTAAAGAAACTAATTGAATATTATTCCTTTCAATGATACATGAAGAAAGTGGCAGAAACGTTAGCAAATCAAACAGAAAAAAACTTTTAGAGGAATTTCTTCCAGCGCTTTACGTTCTGTTTTCAAATCCCGCCGAAGTCAATTTCGCCTATCCAAAGCTTCGGTATCAATAGTGCCAGTCAAATACTGAAGTCGATGTATTAGATTTATCCCCTCCGCTCAGAAGTTTTGCCTTTGATCCCTGCATTGGACAGGTGTCACGTTCAAAAGGAATATTCTGATCTCAGGAATTTGTATGGCGTGGAAACCCAAGAGCCGGAGTTAGGAAACCCAGGGCTGAAGAAACAGACATAAATATACGTACATAAATACATTTATTTATATGTATATATATTTATATGTACATATATATATATATATATATATATATAATATATATTATATATAAAGACATAGTTAGCCATCATTCTCTCCCATTATATTGCTCTACGTTACCGTGACTGTCAGACATAGAAAGAAGCATTGCCTAAGGAATTCCCTTTGCATGGCCATTAACATGGTAATTGCTTTAAAATTTTCACAAAGATTCCACTGATGATGGTTGTATTGAATTGCATTAAAAAGGATCTCCGTGTTAATATAAGATTCTTTTAAAGGCAGTCAATGATCAATGACGATCGTTGGTTTTAAATTTCCATTATGCCGTAAAACGGCTTTTAACCTAGGTTGTGATGAATCAATAAACAGCCACCATTCACTTCCAACATGCTTATCAGATAAACTTGATGAATATCCATTAATGTCATAACAATAACAGAGATGATAATCCATTCGAAAATAAAATGCTGAATCAAAATTTTATAGTAACTCACAGCTACATTTACTGCAAGTAAGTGTCTTACTTTCAAAAGAGAAGAAATAAAATCCGCCTTTTCTTGTGATAGTTCAAAATCCTTCGCAAGATCACCTGAAAAGAATTGGAAATATAATCACAGCCCGTTCTTACTTAACGAAAGTCCAGGAGCACCATGAGAAATACCAGCTTCATGAACTTGAGAGCTCATCTTGGCGAAGAATACGAACAGCATTTCATCAGGCAAAACATATCTGTGTGGAATCCAAATTCGGATGAAGGATATTGTGCTTTTTTTATTATTATTATCTTAAAAAACAGCATTTAATATTAACGTTACAAAAGGAGCAGTCAATAAATTGATCTTTCTGGTCCTGCTAAATTATTGGTTTTGCAGAAGGGATTGAGGATACGTTTCTCTAACCAGCGAGACCAACCATTTGAACACACGGTATAAATTTGATCAGGTGCCTATGACTCATTTTGGCCACCTCGTTAACAGTTGAAATACTGTTTGTATATCGTTTTTTAGGATTTGTTTTAAAACATCGTTCTTCTTATATAGTTAGGAATCTAATACAAAGAGAAAGAGATGTGTATTTTTTTTATTCTTTTGACGTAATGTGTGTGTGCGCTCGTGCACGTGTGTGTTCCCTAGTTTCGCCAGTGATGCACAACAAAGCTCACTACCATCGAGTAGGGGCAGCGAGAGAGTCTATCAAGGATGCCTTTTCGTTTGTTTTGTCTCCATCTGTTGCATCTTTTTGTCGTTTGTACCCATTTCTTTCTTTTATCCATCTACTTACCTACCTGTCCATCCATCAATTTATATATGTATATATATATTTACGTATACATGGATAGATAGATAGATAGATAGATAGATAGATAGATAGATAGATATACATGCGTGTTTTCATATCTGTATTGCTATCTGTCTA
This sequence comes from Octopus sinensis, assembly GCF_006345805.1. Lineage (NCBI taxonomy): Eukaryota > Metazoa > Mollusca > Cephalopoda > Octopoda > Octopodidae > Octopus > Octopus sinensis. Next base: position 105,572,216 of record NC_043002.1, read on the forward strand.
TATAATTACATGTACATATACATATATACACTCACAAAGTTTTGTCCCATTTTTGGCTGTATTCAGATGTACCCTATGGAATACAGTCATATATGCGACTCTCCACTGAATGACGACCCTTATAAATTCTAAAACATAATATATATGAATATGTTTATATCTCACTTCCAACCGTGCCAATTACCAAAAGCCAGTTGTAGCAGTCCTAAAAATCCTTCATTCCTTTCTTTCGAGTCGCTCGATTTGTGCTGTCTGAACATTGCTGACGGTAGTTATTTACAGTTAATAGCAAATGTGAGCCAGTCTTTTCCACATTCTGCTGATGGTACAAGATCACATTTTCACATACAGCAATTCTTCGTGCCTTAAACTTTGAGTCCTCATGAGGATTTTAGTCATATTCATTTTGTGCGGAATAATCTTTTCTTTGCATATTTAGTTCTTTATATATTTAGTTAATTAGATATACATTATACCTCCAAAATATTTTATTCAATTCTTTTCTCTCTCTCTCTCACACACACACGAACGCGCGCGCGCGCATGCATACACACACACACACACACACACACACACATATATATATATATATATATATACCATAAGGACTGAACACGAAAAGTGGACAGTCAACATCTAGATATAGACGTCAAATCGCCATTCACCACAAAAGATTACGTTCTCAATCAAACTGAGAACGTACATGGGTAATTATTTTATTTCGTATATTTTTCACTTGTTTATTGCTATGGTTTTGTGTGAGTTTGATCTGAGAACGTAATCTTTGTGGTGAATGGCGATTTGACGTCTATATCTAGATGTTGACTGTCCACTTTTCGTGTTCAGCCTTCATGGATATATAAAATATCTTAATCCTCGGATTCTTTTTTAATATGCTAGACCACTGGTCTTAATTGATAAATATCAATTTCTACCCTTAATTAATTTTATATATATATATATATATATATATATATATAACGGGAGGTTTATGAAAATAAACAAAAGACGAAGGCAGGTGGAGTCCAAAAAAACAATTGTATTAGTATGGCGCTCATGAATATAAATAAAACAAGTCTTTTAAGTTTCGAGCTTACGCTCTTCAACAGAAAGATACACAGAAAAGAAACACGGAGAGAAACAAGGAGAGAAAAAAAATGCGTGCAGAATCTAGCGATTCAACATGGCGATATATATATATATATATATATATGTATATATATATATATGACAGCGACGCTTCAGCATTGGCATGCCCGTTTCTCCATAACGTGCATCTAAATACGTTGCTGTCTTTATATCATTAACGGCTGACACGGTGAATGATGTTCGAAATATCAAGATGATCAACGAAATAGCTTTTTTATGAATATTCCATGATGATAACGTTTATAGGCTGATAAACACAATTACGAGGATGATGGCAATGATAATAATAATATCATGATGTTAACAGAGCGGTGGAGGAGGAATAGAAATGTGTTACAAAGGGGGGGGGAGATGAGGGGGAAAATTCATTATGCCACAAGAGAAGTGGGGTCATTTTAAACAACCACGTGAATATCTTATTGGCTTTGGAAAATATCTGACCTGATTCTAGTTCTTTAACTTAGTTAATTAGAAATCACGTATTTTTTTGTATTTAAAATAAAATCATAAACTGGTTTTTGTTTTTGTTAATTTATTACATTGCTAAAAACATTTTTGCCAGAAAAGATATTTGTTGATTGACATTCGAATGCATAGTTCAATTATTATGTATTTCCCAGAAGTATTAACATTTTTTTAAATAACGTCAAATCCATAGAAACCGGTATTAAAAATATAACGTAAGCTAAGTTGATTTGATTTTGTATAAATTTTATATCGTAATTTGTAAGGAAAAAAATGGCATCATTTGTTACAAGGATACGGCGGGCCAATTACAGGTTCGCTTCTGTTCTGACAGCTGAAGTGATAAGAGATTCTCGGTGACGCGGTGGAGAATAGAAAAATAGTCAAAGACTTTGATGGTAATCAGCATTTATTCTTTAGTTTTTCGTTTTATATAAAACGCATGCGTACTTACGTATAGATCTCGGTGTGTAAAAGGGTATACATTCACAGACACATATGTGCGTGTATATATATATATATATATATGTGTGTGTGTGTGTGTGTGTGTGTGTGTGTCTGTGTGTGTGTGTGCGTGTGTATATATATATATATATATTCTTTTTTTTTGTTTTATTCTTTTAATTGTTTCAGTCATTAGACCGCGGCCATGCTGGACCACCATCTTTAGTCGAGCAAATCGACCCAAGGACTTATTCTTTGTAAGAAGAGCGAAGTTACGAGGACGTAAACACACCAGCATGGGTTGTCGAGCGATGTTGTGAGGATAAACACAGATGCACAAACATACACACACACACACACCACACACACACACACACACACACACACACACACACATATATATATATATATGCGACAGACTTCTCTCAGTTTCCGTCTACCAAATCCACTCTCCACTCACAAAGTTTTAGTCAGCCCGGGGCTATAGTAGAAGACACTTGCCCAAGGTGCCACGCAGTCGGACTGAACCTGAAACCATGTGGTTCGTAAGCAAGCTACTTACCACACAGCCACTCCTGCGCCTACAGCTGTTTCAGATGTGTTCTTTATTGATTAAGAAATGTGTTTTATCATGCAAAAAACAAACCCGTTATATATATATATATATATATATATGTAGGTCCCGGGTTGAGTCGGGGTTAACCACAGTAAATAAGGTACTCAATACAATGTTCCTGATGATTTCATTTCAATGAAACAGTTCTAGTCCTGTAGAAGCTCCTTCTATAAAATAAATATATATATATATATATATATATATATATATATATATATGCATAATCGCAGGCCATGATACATGCTGACATTATATATTAGCGCATTACCTTCGGGTAGACGAGGACGATACAGACTCTAAGATAATACTTGTTCTACCCGCAATGTGTGCTTGTCATACCCCGTTCCACCATATCCAAAGATAATCATCCAGATATTCTCCTCTCATACGTTTTTCGCGAGACCCCAATTGTTTTGCAAACCAAACATTGCTGTTTCTTTATACTTTTTAAGGCATCATGTGGAGGCGCAATGGCCCAGTGGTTAGGGCAGCGGACTCGCGGTCATAGGATCGCGGTTTCGATTCCCAGACCGGGCGTTGTGAGTGTTTATTGAGCGAAAACACCTAAAAGTTCCACGAGGCTCCGGCAGGGGATGGTGGTGATCCTTGCTGTACTCTTTCACCACAACTTTCTCTCACTCTTACTTCCTGTTTCTGTTGTACCTGTATTTCAAGGGGCCGACCTTGTCACTCTCTGTGTCACGCTGAATATCCCCGAGAACTACGTTAAGGGTACACGTGTCTGTGGAGTGCTCAGCCACTTACACGTTAATTTCACGAACAGGCTGTTCCGTTGATTCGGATCAACCGGATCCCTCATCGTCGTAACCGACGGAGTGTTTCCATCCATTTAAGGCACCATACACTTTCGTAGCTTTCGTTTACTTTCCTCAAATTTCCTTCGAGTTTTCTGTATTTTGAGTTGTATCTGTGTGCTTGCTAAAAATCTACATGGAACTAGCTTCTGTGTCAAATAAAAAAAATCCTGATGCTTTTCTATTCGTTTCTATCTTTTCTGTTTTCTACTCATTTCTTACTATTAATTACAATTTCAGGACTTTTCTTTCTTTCGGTAATTTACCACAGCTGTTGTTCCTGACGAAATGTTAAAAAGGAAATTTTCACTTTAGATGAGATATTGCAGTCAAGATGGAATGCCTAATAGCTGCTTGTCTTGGAAGTTTAAGCATCAGACTTTTATATCTTCAGTGCAGTCTATATACGTTCACGTGCGCAGGCATAGCTGTGCGATAAAAACATTACTCCCCAACTATATGTGTCATCTACTGCGGCCCAAAGACAACAACAGATTTCTGAGTGGATTTTGTGTACGTCATATATACGTGTCTGCCTGTTTTTTATGCCTGTATTTCTGTCTATGTATTGCGTGTATCTTTGTACTTCTTTGCTCTCATCGCTTGAAAACCGGTGGTGGTTTGGTTACATCCAATAACTTAGTGGTTCTGAAAAACAGATCCATAGAATAAGTAGTAGGCTTTAAATAAATACAAGTATTAATGTCGATTTGTACTAATCTCGACTATTACAAGTACCAATGCCGACTCTGTGTGTGTGAGTGCAATATATAGTAATATTTCAGTTCGTCTGCATAAAGTGCATAACTTAATAGCAGAAAGGGGCGAAGTGTGCTGTCTTCCATGGTGATAATTGAATTTACCACTTCTTTGTATTGGATTCTATTGCATTATATTTACAGCTGTTGATTGTGAAATATATCAGAACAACGTCCATGAGAAGCAATCGACCGACAGTAAAACGGTCCGTCAGGAGACTCCTCTTTTTTCCCGTATTGAAGCCATAGAAATTGTATATTTACTTTCTTAAATTTTTCTCACAGGTAGGCTTTCACATATTGCTTTCGAACTTTGGAACAAGGCCAATAATTTTAGCGTAGGGCTTCAGCCGACTACAGTGACCCCGGTGATCAACTGGTACTTATTTTAAGGACCTCGAAGGGATGAAAGGCAAAGTCGACCCTGGTGGAAGAGGCTTTCTAATATTAAAAACAAATTAGTCCTTTTGATTTGCGGTGCGTAGTGCATAGTGTGTATGCATTTACGTATATGTGTGTGTACAAGTGTGTGTATGTATGTATGTATGTATATGAGTGTACGTATATATTTGCGTTAGTATGCATGTGTATATATGATTATACATGTGTGTATGTATATACGTATATATATATGTGTGTGTGTGTATGTTTTATGTATGTTTTATCAAATAAGACAGATGTTTTGAAAGTATCACATTAGTAGTGTCTATGTCCACCTTGCATCGTATAAGGATAAGGCTGTACGGGTGAACCGGCAGAGTCGTTAGGACGCGGAGCAAAATGCTTAGCAGCCCTTCGTCCGTCTTTACATCTTGAGTTCAAATTGCACCGGGACCGATTTTACTGTTCATCTTGAGCACTATGGTTGATGTAATAGGCTACCCTCACTCGAAATTGCTGGCATTGTGCCAACATTCGAAAAGAATATAAAGTAGACGTAAAATAAAATACATATGTATGTGTAGGTGTGTGTGTATATGTATGCATATATGTATATAGGTATGTATGTATGTATTATGTATATATATATGTATGTATGTATGTATGTATTATGTATGTATGTATGTATGAGTGTGTGTATGTATGTATGTATGTATGTATGTATTATGTATGTATGTATGAGTGTGTGTATGTATGTATGTATGTATATATATATGTATGTATGTATGTATTATGTATATATATATGTATGTATGTATGTATTATGTATGTATGTATGAGTGTGTGTATGTATGTATGTATTTATGCATGTATGTATGTATGTATGTATGTATGTATGTATGAGTGTGTGTATCTATGTATGTATTATGTATGTATATATGTATGTATGTATGTATGAGTGTGTGTATGTATGTATGTATGTATTATGCATGTATATATGTATGTATTATGTATGTATATATGTATGTATGAGTGTGTGTATGTATGTATGTATTATGTATGTATATATGTATGTATGTATGTATGTATGAGTGTGTGTATGTATGTATGTATGTATTATGTATGTATATATGTATGTATGTATGAGTGTGTGTATGTATGTATTATGTATGTATATATGTATGTATGTATGTATGTATGTATGTATGTATGTATGCTTCATAAAATTGTCAGGATCCGATAGCTATAGTAAAAGTACCAAGGTAGTGTCGCTGATAGCGCACCACTGCACTAATAATGCGTGTTGACCTAAACGTACTTAGTAAAGTAATCACGGATGTGTCTGTCTTCTAACGAACCACACATTCATAAGTATTGACAGAATACACAACGTGTACTTGCAGTCGCAAGGGAGTAAACTTACGGCAACATATTCCACAGTCGACTATAGTTGCCAGAACCAACGTATGGAAAGTTCCGAGTTAGATGAAGAATAAACAATAACACTGATGGGAGAAAATAGTATAACCTAAATGTAACCCTGATGAGTTGTGTCAACTTGCTCTCTGTTCTATTTTTGTGAGAAATCCTAAATGACAATTCTAACTCTTAACTCACTTGAAGAAAGCCGGGTGTTTTTTGCATAATAATGTAACACGATTCTTCATCAGTAAGGATCACGTCTGAAACAGCTGTAGTGTACCTCGACCCATCGCACAACACGTGTGTGCGAGTGTATGTGTGTTGAGAGTGACAGACACACAAAAGTGACCTAAGAGAAATAACTCAGATTGACCAATGTCGTGCATTTGGCTAAAACAAACATATACAAATTTATCAAACAAGTTTGAATAAAAGCTTTTCTGCATTGAATGTCACATGACAATGAGAAAAGAAAGATATAAATGATATAATGATTGTTTACATAGAAGTATTATAGATAATTATTGCCTAATGTTGTGTCAAATGTTGTCCATTAGTGCTAGTTCCTACCATTGGACTTGTGGAAATAAATCCGTTGTTTATGGGATAAGTAAGATGGCGAGATGTGAAATAAATAAGTTAGATGATAGCATCTACATAATACATACATTTTGGCTTTCTTAAGAATGAGTCTAAACCGATTTCTACAATAATTAATTAATAAGAAAAATGAGAATTATGTATTACTGATGTTTTATATAGACAGTTCAGCAGTGGCTAGTATTTTTCTTTTTTTAACAAACGAACTTTCCTTATTAATTCTTGTTTGATCTGGAGTATTGTCTACACATTGATAGAGTGGTAAGAGAAGAAATTTGGGCGATTTGGCATTTGTGCATTCATCTTGACGTTCACTAAGTGGAATTGGTCTTGTTTTAGGATCCCGTATTTGTTGACGATGAACATTTAATCTCATTCTTAAAGTGAGTTTAGTTTGTTCAATGTAGTCTTCCCAGCCCACATTGCTTTTGATGGAACAACTTAATTTTTTCAAAAACAGGGACAATTGTTTTTCATAATAAAACTTTGTCCTGATTTTAAAATTTACAATTTATCTCCTCAGTAAGATTCTCACAATTGCATCGGCCACATTTTTAAACTGTTTACGTTGAATCCACAGTTGGATTTTTTGCGTTGGTAAGTACATATTTTTAGATTTGAATAGCCTTCCAGTGCCTGTTACATTTTATTGTTTTGATTCAATAACGGTCCGTTCTGATGGGTAATACTGAAAGAGTTTTTGTCTCTTGGGTTGCGTGTTGTAATTAAAGATAGATCTATGTAATTAAAAATAGATCTTCGGGTGTATTTGAACAGTTTTTGGGTTTTCGTAATTCGTCAATGTTTATCGTTTTTGTGCTTTCTATTCCATTCTCGATTAGAAAAAACGGGTACTTTCTTTCAAGAGGTCCCTGTTTTAACTCAAAGATATTTTATTCTGAACATCCAGATTGGAGGCATTTGTTCGGATTCTTTTACGTAGGTTAAATGGAATATTTGATTTGGTAAGTTTCGGACGGCATAAAGAAAAAAAGTAGGCACTGTTTAGGGACCGTTTGTATGTAGTAGATGTCAGTTTCTTATGTTCGGATTAAACTTTATAATCAAAGTGCCTTAGAAGGGTTGTCGGTTTTGGATAAATTCCATGGTGAACTGAATATTGTTGCTGATGCTATTGAACAGAAATGTGAGCCCATCTAGGTTGTATGTATACAAATATATAAACATAATGACCTTTGTAGACGCGCGCGCGCGCAATTGCAGTATGGATACTTTAGAGCAGATTTGTGAGTGGTAGGAAAACGTGGGGTGAGAGAAGTGTGTTAGGGGGAAACAGTGTTAGGAGAAATACTGTAGTAGTTCTTACTTCTCTCACCCTTCTTCCTTCTTCCTTCTCTTCCCCTCTTACTACTCCTATTACTACTGCTACTATTACTACTGCCACTGCTCATATTTCTCCTATTAATATTACTAATTCTTCTGTCTTGCAAACAATGATGAAATGGTGGGGGGGGGGATTAAATGAAGCAAAAGAGTGAATGAATATCAATGAAAGTATAACTGCAATTGTTTTTCTTTCTTGTTGTTGTTGTCGACGGTCAAAGAACTGTGGGTAGTGTGGTGGTGGTGGTGGTGGTGGTAGTGGTGGTGGTGGTGGTGGTGGCGGTGATGATTGCTCTCCTTTCGTAGCTGTTGACGATAATGCTAGTGGCGTTGTTGGTGTTGGTGTTTGCGGTAGTGGTTTGGTGGTGTTGTCGATGGTGTTGTTGTTGTTGTTGTTGGTGGTGGTGGTGGTGAAGGCTATATTGTTGTTGTTGTCCGTATTGATGGGGTGGTGCTCGCGATTGTGGTGCTCGCGATTGAACTGCATTCGTCGTTGTTGATGGTCGTGATTGTATTCTTGTTTTTGTTCATATTACTGGTGATTGTTGTTGTTAATAGTGATGGGCGTGATGGAGATGGTGATGGCGATGGTGGTGGTGGCGGTGGCGGTGGTGGTGGTGGATGTGGTGAGTTTTGGTATTATTCTTGCTTTCTTTTCCAGCAAATTGAAGCAATCGACAACCAGGAAATACGAAAGACACAAACAAACGAACAACTAAAAACACAATGAATAACAGCAACATCATCATCAACAACAACAACAACAACAACAACAAAGATAAGTGACCAGCAAACCAATCAGCCAATCAGCCAATCAAACCAGCCGCACACAGTGAATCGCACACGTGCTCACAGACACACACACACACACACACAATACACACACAATCACACACAATCACACACATTCACGCACTCGCCAAAATAAACACAAAGAAAGCTACAAAATTTGTCAAGAGAAAAAAATTATTTTTTCAATTTCATATTTACTTAGCAGCGAATCTAACCGTCTTGGGAGAGGAAGTGTTTAAATAGTTTCAATAGTTATCGGCGTTTACACTTTCTTCCAAAGATGAAAAGAGAGGCAGACAAATTAAAATGTCTTAGCTATGAAATAGTAACACTTTTATAATTAAGATCTTATTATGATTTCTAACCTTAAGCGAGATGTTAATTTTCTTTTTTGTATTTTTTCCATTTTTTTTTTTTTGTTTAATATATTTCCAAAATTTTACTCACAATTAGTTTTCATCACACACTTTTGATTTCTTTCTCTTTCAATTCTTCTTTCTTTCAAATTTTTCTTCTATATTTTTTTATTCCCTCTTTCTTTCTCGTTTTATTCCGTCATTCACTCAAGAAAAAAGATAACCAATTCAACTAATTTAATAAGAACTCTATGATTTTCCTCTTTTGTTAGTCACATTCTGACATATGAACTGCTTAAATGTGTAGCATAGTGCCAGTGACATTACAAGGCACAGTGTAGGTGGCGCCACATGTGGTTATATCATGGACTAGAGCCAAATGACCTTATACGTATTTAAGGTTACTTGTGAAGGATTTCCATCCACAATGGCAGTCAGGGCAATGTGTTTAGTTTACAATCATGGTGTTCTGGATTCCATAATTCCGCATGGAACCTTCTACCAAGATCTACTGCTACGGCTCTAGTTGGTATCAAATCCATTGCCTGATCTAATATTACTACTTCTATCTTGAGTACCTTTTACTGGTGCCAATCTTTTCAGAAGCAGACTGAAATCAGATTTCATTCTCAAATAGCACATTAAAAGATCATTAGGCTTTGCGATTCCTTCTCAAACTAAACGATAGAATATTTGATGCTTTTTCACTTTTATCATCTCTAAGACACCCAGAAGTTCTATATATCGAGCACGAACTACGATATTTGACGATGTATGAAACGATAACATTCTATCATATATAGTAAAACAATGCGTAGAATATAACAATTTACATAGTATATGTTTCACTGAAAAATTCTATATTTCTAGGACAACGAAATCGTTATCTTACAATATCCTGCGAAGCACATTCCATTACCAACCACATTACATTTTACGACAAAACACATTTCACTATAAACGAAGCATGTCATATTTTGTCACAATATTTTTCACTACAAACCATCACAATTAACCATGGTACTTTACTGTATTCGTCACCTTAATCCGTATTAATTTGTCGGGCAAGGAAGCACTATTTTTTTTACCAAGCATCTGATCTGTTCTCTCTTCTTTTGCTTGTATTAGAGTAAGTCGTTCATTCCTTTCCGTCGCCAATGACGTTAGCAAGAGATACATTAATCTCGCTGTTGTTAATGCTATGATCGTTTCTGTTTGTAACATTTTTTGCATTCCAATTAATATTTAGATTTTTTGTTTTGTTTTTGAATGTGTCTTCGATGAAAACAATAAGTTGTTTAAACCTCGAAGCTCTGTCTCGGGTAGGTTTGATTTTATTTTTCCATAGTCTCTAATTTTTTTGTTCCTGCTTCTTTCATTTTCCTTTTTTTGTGTTTGTGGTTTGTGGCTTGAAAGTAATTGTGGGTGTGTTTACATAGATTATTGACACTGCTGGTAACCCTCACTGTGACTAATACGCTTCCCCTGTGATTCCGAGGCTATTTACCACCTTAGAAAATCGATACAATGGCTATAGGAAGAAAAAATATTATAAAGTAGTAGTAGTAGTAGTAGTAGTAGTAGTAGTAGTAGTAGTAGTAGTAGTAGTAGTAGTAGTAGTAGTAGTGGTGGTGGTAGTAGTAGTAGTAGTAGTAGTAGTAGTAGGAAAACAGTAAAAGAAAGTCGTGATTGTGATGATGATGACCACGATGACGATGGAGAATTGGCGCGATAAGAAATAACAAGAATCAAGAAGAAACAACATCGTAACGATAATGAAAGAAGAGAAAGAAAAATAGTAAGAAAGGAAAGATAATTAAGAAAATAAGAGAGAAAAAAGAGAAAAAGAAAGGAAAAAGAAGAAAACTTTTGGGCATTGAAGAAGAACTAGACAAAGAGAAAAGGTTAGTGAGACCAAATTCGCAGATATTTACAAGGAAAATCACAAATATTTGATGAACACTTGCGATAGTAACGGGTGACATCGCCATTTCTTAATTCTTTCAGACACTAACTCAATTTGGTATTACGTAATGACCTATCAACTAACTACGTATCATAGGTACCTAGCTGGCTATATATAGCTGTCTATAGGTCTATACTAGTTTCGTAGCTTATTTATATCAAGCTTCACCGCATAGACAAGCCTGTAAACACTCGATGAAAATGTGTGTGTGTTTGCGCGTGTTATATAATATACATATATATATATATATATATATATATATATATATATATATTATATATATATATATATACACACACACATGTACAGATATTATATGTATATATACATATACATATTTATATATAAAAATGATTATATTGTTAATATACATATAGATACATTCACATATATAATATATATATATATATAATCATTTACATATAAATATGAAAGATTATATTGTTCATATATATATACATATATATATATATATATATATACATATACATATATATAGACACACATATATAGATACACATACATATGCACACTACACACACACACACACACATGTACACAGATATATTACTAACATATACAGAGAGGAAGGAAGACAGACAGACAGACAGACAGACAGACAGACAGTATAGATAGATAGATAGATAGATATAGATAATAGATAGATAGATAGATAGATAGACAGACAGACAGACAGATAGATAGACAGACAGACAGACAGACAGATAGACAGACAGATAGATAGATAGATAGATAGATAGATAGATAGATAGATAGATAGATAGATAGATAGATAGATAGATAGATAGATAGATAGATAGGGTAATTTCAAACAGATTACAGAAAACTTTGGCTTCCATTTTAAAATTCATATGTTAAAAATTATCATAAATATTTATTGGTTGTTTATGATTTAGTCTGGAGCTATAACCTTTGTGAAGTTTATTAATATTTGAAGTGATTTCTCGTGCAAGTATCTCTGTCCATGTCTGTCGCTGAATTTTGCCACTTTTACTTGTAGGTAACAAGGAATGAACATGAATCTTGTAATTTCTTCCATTTTTAACAATGAATTTAGAAATTTATTCGTAAACATATATATATGTATATATATATATAATATATATATATATACATACATACATACCTACATATTATATACATATATGTATATATAATATATATATATATATATATATATATATATGTATACATATGTATATATATATTCTATGTGTGGTATATATATATATATTAATAGTAATAGATATATGTATATAACGCGCGCGCGTGTGTGTGTGTTGTGTGTTTCTAGGTTATGTATATAATAGAATAGGTTTGTCAAGTGAACAAAAGACTACAACGTGGTATAAATATGGGAAAAGTAAAACGAAAAAAGAGAAAATGCACATTAGATATAGAAAATAAAGGCTTTTTTTATGAAGAGCAGCGATAAATATATACGAGTAGATGAACTGAGGTAGAATTAAGAGTATAAAAGTCATTATTTTGAATTGTTAAATAGATTTAAAGTCATACCCCCCATCGTCAAATGCTGTTCACTGGCTTTAGAATGAGCACTGATTTCCAAACGTTGTCGGGTGTGAAAAGAGATATATATACATATTTACGTATGTATGTTCT
>NC_043002.1:105589967-105594967 GCF_006345805.1 Octopus sinensis
GTGCACGACTGATGGAACTTCAGACGGGTTTGAGCATCACCATTTGATTTGCCTTCTCTCCTTTCCCACACCCATGTCCCAATTACATCCCTTTTCCCCTCTCTACCACCCCTCCATCATACCCCTTAGTCGGAAAATCCTACTGGCGTTCCCTCGTCTCCAATCCAATCCTACCACCCTCCCTGTATCCCCAACCCGACCCTACCCTCCTTCAAACTCACCTGTAACCTACGCGATTTACTGGTCCGTAGTTCGCTCAATTCTTGATCCTTCCCTAGCTCCAGTTCCGTTGTCACACCTGTCCACTCATCATCAATATCATCAAGACCCAGCTGACACACTATCCACATCCGGGACCTTCTCTTGCATCTCTTCCAACATTATCTATTGCATCCAATACAACTTCTGCAACTCTTTATATGTCGGTCAGTCGGGCCGTCGGCTAACCGATCGGTTAACTGAATACCTACGGGATATCTGCCTGCATAAAATTACCCTCGTCGCCCGTCATTTTCGTTCTACCAACCACTCCACCGAACACCTCACTGTCTTCGGCTTGGCTTTACACCATGGATCCACCACCACGAGACTTCGCCTTGAACAGCGCTACATCTCTCTTCGGACCCATACATCGTTTGAACTATAAAAAACCTTCTTCCTGTAACACTTCACACGTTCGGTTCCTTTTTCTTAAAATTAATTTTAATTTCTTAACTTTTTGAAAAATTTTTAATTTAAAGTTTATTTCGATTTTAATTTCTTAATTCTTTAATTACTTTTATTTTTAAATTATCTTCCACACCCCTCGTCGGCGATTTTTTTCCTCTGTCTTCACTTCTCAGGATCTTTCCTTTTCCTATGTTTCCGACGAAGAGCTCCGCTCGAAACTTTAGACCCTCCTTCTTCCCTTCTTTCCTGAGCGTCCAATAATACTCTATTTGTTCCACGTCCTCGCGTTGTTGTGTTTTTTTTGTGTTTTCTTGTTTGGATTAACTATATATATATATATAACTTACGCCTACAAACATACTACATACCTACCGCGCACACATACACACACATTTTTCCATCTCCCGCATGTACAAGAAACCCTTCTCTCACTTCAACACACATACACAGGCATACGAAAACATGCATACACACACACACAAACGTATACACGCACACACACATACACACATACAAATACATACGTACACACAGGAATGCCAATACTCTCGCACACTCCCCACCTCGTCTCTTACCACCGCTGCTAACCTGATACACAACTCCCTCACACATACATCACTGACATAAACAGAAACACACACACAGATGCTACTAAAACTACACATATGCACACACTGGCCATTCTCGCACTCTCCTCCCTTCAAAAACCACTTTCCCTTAATCCCCACCACTCCCGCTCACTTCTGACATGTAACCACACACATACTTTTCTCGGACACTTCTTTTCTTTCTCTCCGTATCTTTCCTCGTTCCTCTTTCTGACGAAGAGCAATGATCGAAGCATCACAAATAACCTTCTTTTTCCCATCTTAAACTGAGCCTCAACCTAACCCATCCATTGTGTATGCCCTGATTTTCGTGGTTTTGTTTTTATTTTTGCTTTGCCTATATATATTCATATCTCTTCGAATGTTTGCGGATTTGCTTTACTTTTCGCCCTATTCTACAGCATAGAAAATATGCGCATCACTTTTGCTCTCGCTTTTGAATGCAAAGCATATGGACCTATAATAAAAATAAATAAATGCACCCTTTTAAAGCCTAGCCAGACTCATGGGTCCGGTTTCCCGGTTTCTATGGCGTAAGTGTTCCCCTCCTGGACGGGACGCCAGTCCATCGCAACGTTACTCATTTTTGCCAGCTGAGTGGACTGGAGCAACGTGAGATGAAGTGTTTTGCTCAAGAACACAATGCGTCGCCCGGTCCAGGAATCGAAACCACAATCTTACGATCATGATGCTGACACCCTAACCACTAAGCCACTCGCCTCCATATATTGACTTATACTCTCTCCAAATTCTATGAAAATGATTTCACTCCATGTAGCTTTAAGGGCCGCTGCTAATGGCCACGTTGATGGAACAAAAGAAACTCTCGTAGCTATTTTAAGGTACAGGTACACTACCACATCTTTCATAATTGTGTAATAGATTGAGACAGACACCTGTCTTAGAAACAATGTATGCCGTTCCATTTGACTTCTCCGTAGAATGAATCATCTCTGGGGTTGTATTGTCTGCATGCATACTTCCAAAAAATGGTGTTTGACCTTTCTTTAAAACACTTTTATTTGCAAGAGTCGTTGAATACATGCAAATGTTATTGTTGTTGGTTTTGCTTTATGTTGTAAAACGTGTTGTCTTTAATGTTAAGTTTTTCTCAAATGTCATTACTTTTCAATTCACTTTCTACAATCAATCTCTGTTTGTCTGGTCATTAATATTTGCTTTGGCCGTTTTTTGTTTTTCGTTTTTTGTTTTTCGTGTTTGTTGTTGTTGTTGTTATTGTTGTTGTTAGGAGATTGTTTTCTGTCTGACAGCATTGTAATTGTAGGCGGCGCCTGTGTATCGGATACTATGTTTGATCAGAAAGTTATACTGAGTGAGAAAGATTGAATGATTAAAACAAAAAGAAAACTTTTATGGCTTCCAATCGGTGCGTTTTCGATTTCCAAAATGGCTCAATACAAAAATCATAAATGAAATTAAAGCGCAATTGATATCTCGTGGAACAGAATCTAGAATATTGCGGATGGATTTTAAAGCGCGGACCAATGGGTCAGCACAGGATAATAATAATAATAATAATAATAATAATAATAATAATAATAATATAATAATAATAATGATAATAATAATGATGATGATGATAATAATAATAATAATAATAATAATGATAATGATAATAATAATGATAATAATAATAATAATAATAATAATAATAATAATAATAATGATGATAATAATAATAATAATAATAATAATGATAATAATAATAATGATAATAATAATAATAATAATAATATAAAAGATGGGCTACAGCATATAAAAGATGGGCTACAGCAAATATTCTGCTCAATACCACAGGTTTGCTTGTCAGTTGTTTGACCTTAACCAGTGAGCATGTCCCTTAGTGGCTGACGATATGTGCATCTCTGATCACGAGCAGAAGTAGTGGGGGAGCATCATGGCCATGTGTTGAGAGGGATTCTTTGGAGTTTGAATGGTTCACCTCTGGAAACATAGGTGTTTCGTTCAACATCCTAAAGCAACCCTTATTCAGGGACCGTTTGAGCAGGATGGGCTACTCAACCTGAAGAAAATTCTAACTGGGCCCCACCTGCAAGGTCATGTGTTGTTTATCTTGATATGAGATCACCATGTCGCGCACATATGGTTGTGATGCATGTGCCTGGTGTACCTTTATCAGACGGGTAGTCATGATGGGTATATTGGGCTTCGTATATTTTACCCCAGTGTCACTTTGATGGCATGAACTGCTCTCTCACTCAATAATAATAATAATAATAATAATAATAATAATGATAATAATAATAATAATAATGATAATAATAATAATGATAATAATAATAATAATGATAATGATAATACTAATAATGATAATAATAATAATAATGATAATAATAATAATAATGGTAGTAATAATAATAATAATAACAATCAGCATATTCCCTAATGAACAGAAAGGATGTAAACGTGGATCCTACGGCTGTAAAGACCAACTACTCATCAATAAGATGATCTTAGAAGATTGTCACAAACGACACAAAAATTATCAATAGCCTGGATAGACTATAAAAGGCTTTTGATAGCCTACCACATAGCTGGATTAGGAAATGCCTTGAAATGTATAAGATAGCACCACTCTGCGAAACTTCTTGACTGTAAGTATGAGATCATGGAGAACCACACTAACTCTGAACAGTGACAGTGAATCCCTAAATGCTGGTGATGTAAAAATTTCGTGTGGCATTTTCCAGGTTGACTCACTGTCACCACTCCTCTTTTGTTTATCCTTAATACCTCTCTCAAAGCTGCTCAATGACGCGCAGTACGGGTATAAAGTTGATAAAAATATAAATCATCTCGTTTACATGGATGATTTAAAGCTTTTTGCAAAAATGATCAACAACTCAAGGGCTTACTAGCGATAGTCAAACAATTCAGTGACGACATCAGAATGCAATTCGGCCTCGATAAATGTGCAAAGGCTACCTTTATCAAAGGAAAAATGACAGAAACATCTAACGTTAACCTTGACCAACAGAATGTCATAAAAGAACTAGACCCAGCGGAGAGCTACAAGTACCTAGGGGTAATTGAAGGAACGGAATAAGGCATTCAGAGATGAAGGAAAGGATCAGGAGAGAATGCTATCGAAGAGTGAGAGCAATACTCAAGACAGAGCTGAATGCAAGAAACAGGATCGAAGCAATCAATGCATTAGCTATACCAGTCGTGACTTACAGTTTCAATATTGTTAACTGGTCAATTACTGAAATATGTCAGCTCGACAGAAAAATAAGGAAACTGTTGACAATGCATAGAATGCACCACCCTAAGGCAGATACAGAACGACTCTATCTGCCAAGAAAAGAGGGAGGCCGTGGTCTTTTGCAACTGGCAATAACAATGAAGATTGCTACAATTGGCCTAGACACCTACCTGAAAAACTCTGAGGACTGGATGTTAAAACTTGTCTCAAAACATGAAAACAAGAAAGCATCATACTCAGTCACAAAACAGGCAAAGGAATATCTAAGTGAATTCCGAATACAACCAATTTCGGAATTAGAGATAGACATACAAGAAACAAGCACAGAAAAGCTAGGCGCATGAAAACCCGTGCCAAAACTGCGGCCTTAGATATTCTGAATAATAAATGGCAAGAAAAACCTCTCTATGGCAAATACCCAAAGAGAGCGAATAATGCAGATATCGACAAAGCCCTGACCCATCAATGGCTAATGG